>NC_087249.1:46555452-46857426 GCF_037042905.1 Lytechinus pictus
TTACGCTAAAAATGATATTTTCACGCAAAAGTGCACTTAGCATCCGCCCGGACGTTATTCCTCAGTATTTCGGCAAGAAGGAGGGAGTGAACTGTGTGTGGTCTCTCATTGACTGTGTGTTATAGATACATAGTCTTAAAATATACGTTTTCAGATATCTACTAATACTACAGATAATAAATTGAACTGTAATTTTATTTGTATAGAGAAACTAATTTTTTTTGTTTTGAGAGGAAGGGTAATTGTTCTACTATAACTACTGCGGTATAAATGTACTGAGTAGTTAGTTAGCATGTTATCATTCAAGTGGGTCTATATTGCTATACTACACTAGCTTTATGGGTCAGGAAACTGGCCGGGTATGAATAGTTGAGGACTCGAGATGGCGCTATTGGTTCGTATCTGCTTTAAGCTGGGATGCCAAGAAATGGCAAATTTTGCTATTCAAAGTATAAAAACTATTAGTATGTACTTACACATGTAATTATGTACATAATGTACGGTATGTTCAAGTTTTCATTCAAAATGCGCACATTGTAAAATACGCATTGTCTCCTTTCGGATAACATAAAATGAGATATCTTCCATCTTATTTGAAAATTCTTTTAATATTTGTGGCATTAGGACATTTACTATATATTCGATGGATAAAAGAATTTAAATCGAAGAATTTAAGTTGTGTAAAAAACTTCAAACTATTGACAGTTTTCAAAAACTTTTATTTTGAGGAAATCGCGGTTTTATGTTTCATTGTGCCATATTTTGTGTGTGTAATATTCAAATTTGAAATGTTTATTTATGAGACTTGTATTTTGAAGAAGAAAAAAACAAATAAAAAGAATCGCATATCAAAGATAATAAAAAGTGTTAACATATTCCGTCAAAATATCAAAATGCGTGATTTTCGACATTCTTTCAGATTTTACGCTAAAAATGACACTTTCACGCAAAAGTGCGCTTGGCATCCGGCCGTACGCTATTTCTGAGTATTTTTGCAAGACTTTTAGCTGGGATGCCAAGCATTAACAAATGTTGCCGTCCAAAGTATAAAAAATCGTTTTGGCCGGTCTACTATATATCATCACTAGAACAAATGAATCAAAATCAAGATGACACAGCCTCACACACACACACCCTCACACGCCCTCATGCGTTTATGACCGGGGTTTATGATCGGGCGGTATTCTTTGCAGTGATGTAAATTTTGATTTGCGCCAAAGAAAGGCATGACTTCAATGAATGTATCCAGATGTCAACGTCATTATCCTACAAGGGTTGCATTAAAGTCCATTTCAAAACACCTTTTCTATAGTTTACATTATAATTGTGTAATAAACACTTTTTAGTATCAGTTCTCAAGTTAATTTCATTGTGAAGGGATTTTGAGATATGTTTACTAAGTCATGTTTTTTCTTTACTCACACTGTATATTATATATATGTGTGTATATATATATATATGTGTATATATATATATATATATATATATATATATATATATATATATATATATATATATATATATATATATATACATACATACATTAAACTTGAGTGTGTGTATATATATATCGAGAGAGAGAGGGGGAGAGCTATTTCCAAAACGGCTTAGATCAATTTTCATCAAATTTCAGTTATTGCTGCAACTTATTTCATCATAATGGACACACATCATTTACACATGTATGAAAAAATGAAACATATAGGATTTCATGTAATAACATAAGAAAAAAGAAAGTGGGGATGTGACATCATCAGCCCACCTAATGAATATTCATAACGATGTGCATGCATATAACTGTTTTCACAAAATATTGATAAACTGTGAAATTCAATAACCATGGTAATGTGATTATTTGTTATCCGATTTTTATGAAATTTTCAGCATTTTGCTCTCTGAATTTTACTCTAATTATTTAGATATAAATATTTTCAGCCCGGACCATCCCTTTAAACACATTTGCCGCCATATGTATTTATGAAGTAACATATTGAATCATAAATTAAATTACTCCAGTACTGAGACCACGTTATTAACAACTATAAATTTAACGTACATTTATTGTGTTTCAGTAGGTACTCACATGATACGTATTCTTGTTTAGGTGGTGTCTTCCTCTCTCCGTTGATGCCTATAGTTTTACCACCACTTCCAGTAGTGTATCCATGTAATTCATCAGAGGATTGCGAATTACGGCGTCCAAGTGGCTCTGACAGCAGACCAACACGAACATGCCATCCAATTATAAATGAAACGACGATCATCAATATCAATAAGACGTTTTGCGTGCGGAATGGCTTGTTTATCCCAAACGCCATTTCAATGATCCCAAGTATTCTACAGTATGGGGAAAAGTAACGGAGAGAGAAACAAAATCTAATCCCTTTGATATTTGTATTTGCATTTTGCGATAGACATACCGTTTGCCAAATTTAACACTCCTCATTAGGCCTACATAGATCCAGGACAAAATTCACGACATCGCGAATTTTGTCGCCAATGTCGTGATTTTTTTTATTGCTTGAGCGAGCGGTAATCAAACAAGCGCCTGGAAAAACTTACTCATGTTAAGGGAAAGTGGTCGTATTCCAGCCAAACAGCCAATCTGAGGATTTCTCTGGCCAATATGATTTCACGTAACGGATACATAAATAATACGCCCAAAAAAAGAGAGAACAAATTATATGTATCGAATCCCACTGGTTCCAATTTTTTCTGACTTATGATTTCCATTACAGATCGAGCATACCGATCTTCCTAGGAGTAATGTCGAAAATTTGTCAACAAATTATAATTTCCTCCTATTAAAGCCTCTTCATTTACTAAATTGTGTGTAGTTTGAATAGACCCTTCTTTCACAGTTTATTCATAATGCTGAAAACAGTATGAATTAAAACTTTGTTTGATATTGACACCGTGTTGAGTAATTATGAAAGGAAAGATGATCGTTGATATCATAACTCTAGCCATCTGGGGTCCGTTGCAGAAAGAGTTGCGATCAAACGCAACTCAAAAAATCTTGCGCAACTTGATTTTCAGCCAATGAGGCACCCGTATTCGGGACTTGCGCTTGATATTTTGACTTGCGTTTAAACGCAACTCTTTCTGCAACAGACCCCTGGAGTTTTTACTGAATATTTTTTAGAAATGTGCACAGCAAGGAAAAAAGAATTGTATTCTTTGTTAAACACGATGTGTATGTAAAATAAAATTTTGTTGAAAATAATGCCCTTGTTTTCGGTGAAAGGAAAATAAGGTGTTATATTCTTTGTTAAACACTTGGGAATAACAACAGATGTCACTGACTATGCCCGGTAAGCACAATAGTGAGGTGGCAGAGCGAAGTTTCACCCAGCAGTAAGTAGGGAGATCTCCCAAATTTCAACGGGGATGGGTTCGACAACGAGGTAAATCTATATTGAAAATGCAAGTCAGGCAAATCACAATGGACAGCTGAGAGGTCTTTGTCGAAGGTTGGCCGACCGGTACTGCAGATCGTCGTAAGATTCGGACCAGAAGAAAAAATTGCAAACATGTCGTTTGTCCAGAGTCCGGGGCGACACTGCTGTTTTGATTCCCCGATTTTTTTTTGACAAATACTGCTTTGTCATGAAGGCTTTTGACAATAGATTTTATGCGTTCCAGCAGGCGTCTGCGTAATTGTTGCTAAAACTCCCTATTGATTACGAGGATGACGACTGTACATAGAAGTTGGTGCATTATCAGATGTGTATACAGCCCTATTGATGCCGAGGCAAAGATTAAAAAAAGTATCGTTGATGTGCATTTCCATTTCAGTTTAAAGCAAGAATTTCAAGTAAATTTAGTAAAGTTAAAGTATATCATTTCTTATGTCGCCCTGTTGATTTACCAAAAATCATGATTCGTATATATATATATATACAAACATGCATATGTATGTATGTACGTATGTGTGTATGTATGTATGTATATATAACGATATTACATTCCGCGTGTTGGACACAGATAAGAGACAAAGAGGCAATGCATTGCAGTTCCAACAAAGTTTATTTCCAAGTATTCTCCACACTTTCGACGCAAATTTCACGTCTCCGTCAGGAATACAAAGCTCACAGTGACAAGATATTGAAAAAACAATATGAATATCTTGTCACTGTGAGCTTTGTATTCCTGACGAAGACGTGAGATTTGCGTCGAAAATTTGGAGAATCCTTGGAAATAAACTTTTTGGAACTGCAATATATATATATATATAATTGCCCATGAACAGACGTGTTTTTCACGACTGTTTCAGAGACGGATTTTGAATTCTCTTTTTTTTGTCACATCATGGGCACTGACGAAGAGTGTGACTTTACCTTTCATTTTTTAGAACTATGCTCCTTTTAAAATCTACGATCTTATTTCCACGGCATTTACTAAACCTTTTGTGATTACTTTATTCCATATGCCGAAGCAGACTATTTCTATTTTACTAGGTTGAACATCTTTCTGCCTGGAATCCAACTTCTGGCTATAAATACCAATGCCCTAACGTGTTTTTTTACCTCCTGATAGAAAAATTCTTAATCTGTACCTTCTATTTTTCTTTCTCTTTGACGAATAATATATAAACGCCCAGAAGCCAAGTACATAGTTAGCTAGATCCAAACACTCGTACAGTATCACTTTTTTGAAAAAGTGTTCCTCATATTATTTAGATGTATATCCTGAAAAACTCCCTATATGGTGTAGGTCTACGGGATGTGCGCACTTACTAGTACTTAATTGTGGTTTTATTCAAAAGACTTACCGTGCAAATATAAAAATTACAGCGGTTGCATGCTTTAAAAGCGTCCCTTTGAGGTAGCTGCATGAACGACTACTATATTCTTCCCGCTTACACGAACTGCAATATGCATTAATGGACCAATGCTTTTTGTTTTCGCCTGTACGATTTTCGGCATATGGGTAACTTTTCTTAGTCTGTTGGTTAATTATTCTGTTGGCCTGTGACAAAAATGTTTAAGTTTTTGTTAAACTTGCTCTCATTTCTTTATTCCTGCATCAATTGTGTTTACACTTGGTACAAACTTGACCCTTGGGTAATACCACATGTGTATTCATGAGGACAGTGGCGTACCGTGGGTCACGGCATTGGGGGGGCACCAACAAAAATTTGAGTTAATTGAGCGCGCGAAGCGCGCTCAGTTGCCAGGTATACTGACCTAATAGAGACATTTTAAGGATAGGGCCATTAAAGGGATATGTATCTCACTGATCAAATAATGCGAGCGCGAAGCGCGAGCTGAAATTTTTTGATATTCAGACCTAAAAAAGCGACATTATAAGCAAATTTTTGTAATCATGATACGTACCTGTCTCGCTAAACAAACAATGCGAGCGCGAAGCTCGAGCTGAATTTTTTGTATATTATTGACCCCAAACAGGGACGTTTAAAGGATTATATTTTAGGAATCCATTAAGAGTATACATATCTCACCATAGCCATGTAATGCGAGTGTCAAGCGTTTGCTGATTTTGTTACAATTACATCTAAACACATGAAGTACCTGTAGTCATTGTAATCATGATTAACATACGCATATCATTAATCAAATATAGCGAGCGCGAAGCGCGAGCTGAAAATCTAGGAAATTTTGACCTGAAGAGGAGCAATCTAAGGCTTGTTTTTAGGAATTCACTAAGACCAAACGTATTTCACTAGCCAAATGATGCGAGCGCGAAGCAAGAGCTGAAATTTTTTTATATTCAGATCAGAAAAAGGGACATTTTAAGGACTGATTTTAGGAATTCGTAAAGAGCAGACATATCTCACCAATCCACTAAAGCGAACGCAAAAACGGACAGGATGTGTTTATACGTTTTATGAATGTGGGGCAATCACTTAAGTATAATTTTTATGAAAAAGAAGCATATGTCACTACATAAAACAGTAATATCTCGACGAAGTGCGAGGAAATATATTTGGTGTATATTGACTTAAAAACGGAACGTTTTAGTACAACAGGATTATAAATCTTGTTAAACAGAAAATGCAAGCACCAGGAACAAGACATAGGCCCTGAGCAAATTATGTTTCATAAAGTTATGAGAAATGTTTCTTATGTAATACAACATAACATGATTAAAATATAACATAATGAACAAAAAAAAATTCTTTCCCACTACGTTTTTGTTCCTTTCTCCCTCTTTTTCTCCTTTCCCCCGTTTTTTTTTGCCAGCCGATTGGGGGACACGTGCCCCCCATGCCCCAGTAGTTACGCCACTGCATTTGGAGTCTGTTCAAGATGATGTGACTAATCATTTTGGAAAGATATTTCTTGAAACGATACATTTTAATTTCAAAATGCTTCAAAAGTGTATATATGCCATCATCTGCAAAAGTTTAAGACCATCTGAAAGTGTGTATACACGATAATTGTATTTACATTAACAGTTTTATTAAAAAGGTGGCCTGTATTTTATTTGTTGGTGTTCATTCCGTGTTTAATTTGACTGGTTAAAGGGTAAATTCGTTTAAAGAAACTGTCCAATAGCTTGACTGATATTTTTTCTTTGTTTCCTTCTTTTTTCTTTGTGTTCAAAAACATTTTTTACGGGGCAGGGGTGCTTGAGAGCCCTTTTTTTTCTTTATTTGTTTGGTTTTATTTCATTTTGCCTACATCTTCTTAGATAACATAGCCATTAATATGCGGGGGATTTAATCTGACATTTTTATTACATGGGGTGTAAGCCAAGCCAGCACTTTTTAACTTCTGCCATTTTTACCTTTGCATTTTTTTTTTGGCCTCATGTCATTTATGCCTCTCAATTTGTACCTCTGCTATTTTTACTTCTGCCATTTTTGCCTCTGCCAATTTACCTTTTGACATTATTTTTTTACCTGACACCGCGAAATCATGCCCTGAACTTTTTACACTAATCCGACGTGGACTCATTTAAGGCGCATGTGTATGTCTATCTTTAACATGTTTAAGGAATCTCGACTAGCATTGAAGGCAGTTTCCGAAAACTTGTGTGTTGACAGTTTAAACTACCTTTAAGCAGGGCCCTGGGAACGATTTTATTACAGGGGGTGCTGAAAGAAATATTGACAAGCAAAAAAAAGGAAAAAAAGTTTTCACAAAAAATGAAGGTCATTTTATTCCTTAGAAATTTGATAACCCCCCCAAAAAAAATGGTTTCACCACAAAATGAATATCATTTTCATCCCGTGAAATTTGACAAGAAAAAAGAAAGGGTTTATATTTTTTGTATACAAAATGTAGGTCATTTTCGTTACATTTCTCCAATATGCCACACCCACCAGTATTCCAGGGGTGCTGCCATGGAGAATAATACACGCAGCACCCCTCAGGAAAATCTTGGGGTTGCTGAAGCACCCCCGCTTCCTAGGGCCTTTAAAATACCTTTGTCTAAATAAAAAGAGCTACTGCAGGGGATGAAAGAACGTTCGCTTTTGCTGCGTTAACATTGGGAATAATTATGGGGAAACTATGTGGAGGTAAAATACAAATCAGTTGACGAGGGCGGAATGCCATCGTTGCCTGTCTTCTTCGTTCTCAGCTGGCGCGGTTAGAGACTAAAAATTTTGGCTTTTAATGGGAGCTTGAGAAATTGTTGACGTTAATTGATTACATGGCCTATCGTTGGCAGCTTATGTGTACGGGGGAGACTATAATGATCTGACCAATGAGCCCCCGCGCCCCTGGCCCAAAAATGTTTTGAATATTACGCGAGGGAGCGTCAGGTAGCGATCGAGAAAAAAAATCACATAGTATAAATGGTTGAGAATGTTTTTCTTAACCATTTATCTACATGTATAATACCCATCAGGCCCTTATTTTTGTGTTATCCATGTAGATGAAGGCATGTGATTTCACTTCACGATAAGGGGGGACAAAGATGTTTTTCCTTCCGGGTGTTTTGTTTATACGGGAGTGAACCAACTGAACGAGCGAAAAAAAAACTACTTTCAACTAAGAGCGATATTTTCAAATTTCAGACACCTTTGAATATAATATAAGGATTAAATGAATTTGGCAGCGAATGGATGTTTTCTGTACCAACCCCCTTTAATGGACCTGGGATAACATTCTCGAAGTGAAACGATAGCATTTGGAGCAATTGGAACTTCCAAATAAATGTAAATCTACAACATCTTTAAATTCCTGATTGTGATACTCAACATGGAGATCAGTGGCGTAACAGGCGGGGGGCAGGCTGCCCCCTGGCGGATTTTACCGGGAAAACAAAAAAAATTGAACGGGGAAAAAAATGGAAAACGAAAGGAAAGCGGGAAAAGGAACGAAAGAAGAACATGTGAGAAAGAACAAATCATTCCGGAATAGGCCTACCAATACACGAGCATGATTAGTAAGAAAGGGAAATGAATTAAAAGATGAAAAAATGGCAGACAAAAATCAGGAAATGAAGGTAGAATGTATAATGAACTAAAAGCTTATTTGAAAGATGAAGAAAAGGGACAAGAAAAAAAATAGAATTAACTTGATAACACGACCGGGCTGCCGAGGATTGAAAATGAAGAACGGAAAGAAAGATGGACTGCATAATAATATTATGTTATAAGCTTGCTAAATATTTATTCAATAACGGTGGCAATCAGGACAAAAAAAGTCCTTAGCCAAAGCCAAGGCTTGAAATATCCTCCTGTTGTACGTTATACGTCCCGACCTACATTAGGTAAAGCTTTAAGCAAGGTTTCCACTTTGGCGAGTTGGAGTTGCGAGTCATACGCGAGCTGTGCGAGCTCTAACTCGCCTTAGCTCGCACAAGCCCGCGTGAAATTTACATTTTTTCCTGGAATTTGCTTGAGTGACAAACGACTCAACATCGAGTTCACTACGCTCGCTGTACGAGTGAACCGAGCGCGAAACGAGTCAGGCCGAGCTTATTATGAGTTGCGGTGACCTTTATACGACTTAAAGCGAGCTCTGAACGAGTTATAAAGATTTTGTTACGAGTGATAAGAGTTTCATACGACCAAGGGGCGGGATATGCATATTTTTGGCACTCAAAGATGGATGCCGGCGGCGGCGGCGTCAACACCAAATCTTAACCGAAGGTTAAGTTTTTGAAATGGCATCATAACTTAGAAAGTATATGGACCTAGTTCATGAAACTTGACCATAAGGTTTATCAAGCATTACTAAACATCCTTCTCGAGTTTCAGGTCACAAGACCAAGGTCAGAGGTCATTTATGGTCAATGAACTTAGACCATGTTTAGGGAATCAACATCAAAATCTTAACCTACGGTTAAGTTTTTGAAATGTCATCATAACTTAGAAAATATATGAACCTAGTTCATGAAACGTGGACATAAGGTTATTAAAGTATATAAACATCCTGCTTGAGTTTTAAGTCACATGACTAAGGTCAAAGGTCAATTAGGGTCAATGGACTTTGGCCAATTGGGGGTATTTGTTAAATTAACATTATAACTTTGAAAGTTTATGAATCTGATTCATGAAACTTGAACATAAGAGTAATCAGGAATCACTAAATATCATGTGCGGATATCAGGTCACATGTCCAAGGTCAAAGGCCAATGAACTTTAGTGATGTTCGGGTGATCTGTTGAATTACCATCATAACTTTGAAAGTTTATAGATCTGATTCATGAATCTTGGATATAAGAGTAATCAAGTATTCCGGAACATCCTGTGCAAGTTTCGGGTCACATGACGAAGGTCAAAGGTCATTTAAGGTCAATGAACTTTGGCCTTGTTGGGGATATTTGTTGAATTACCATCATAACTTTGAAAGATTATGAATATGATTCATCAATTTGGATATTAGAGTGGTCAAGTATCACCGAACATCTCATGCCAGTTTCAGGTCACATGACCAAAGTCAAAGGTCATTTAAGGTTATTGAACTTTGGCCATCTTGGAGATTAATACTATATTGCTGTCATGACTTTCAAAGTTTAGATACAGTTGATAAAATGTGGATATAGGGGTAATCTAGTATCACTGACAAGTCTTAGGTCACATGATAAAGGTCAAATGTCATTTATTGTCAATGAACGTAGTATTGTATCATTGTATGAATGGTGTTTTTGTGAATAATTATTTTATAGTAGTTTTCAGAGTCAGCACTGCTTCTACAGTGCGTATCAAAAAAAAACGGGACAGATTTGTTAATCGGTGCTCTAAGGTCTTGTCTTTCAAATGCTATTAAAAAAAATAGTTTTGTTCATGCTTGAGCGAACACGGGACGTTTTTGTTGGGGGTTCAAAAAGAGGCTTGCGCCAGAATTGCAGAATATGAGTAATATGATGATCGGACTTCTTGCTAATTAGGAGACTTCCTCTTAACCTTTTCATTATCTTTGCCATAATTTTCAAATCATGCGGTCAAAATTCATTTTCAGATCTATTTATTTGATTGAATTATTCTGTTATTTCTTTTTAATATGCTCTCTGTTAGCTTTGAATATTCCTTCTTCAAGCTAAAATTATTTCTTTCAACCGAATTATGGGAGAGCATGGATTTTTTTATTCAAATCCTTTCATTATGTGCTACAAAGATTATGGTGCCTTTTGAACAAAGCCACACAGATGGGTGGGCGCTCGGGGGTTGCTCCCCCCCTCAATTAAAAAAATCATGACCAAAAAAAAGTGGACAGGAAATAAAAGGAAAGATAGAAAGTAAAATATGATATTATTTGCTGAATATTATGTCAAAATCTATCACAAAATTTGATATTGTAATTAAAAAAGTGGGAATATTTGCGTGCTCATTTCGCTCGCTCACAACTTTTTAATACATTTTACCCGATCTGCCATATCTAGCTCCTTCAAAATTGACTCAATACACCATTGCCATTGAAAGACATGAATCCCTTCCTGTGTTTCCTGTCAAGCAATTAAACTTGGTCAACGAATTAATGACCTATTGAAAAATAGATTCATGTCTTTTAAAGGTACATAACACAATTTGTTTCACATAATAAAACGATTTGAATAATCACAAGTTTTCCCAATTAATAATTCAAATCTTCTTGCTTGAGTTATCAAAAAAAATCTTCTTTTCTCAGTTACTTATGAAGAAAAATTAAAAGGTAAGAGAAGTTTAAATGAAAAAAACAAAATAATTCAATTAAATAAATAACTTTGTAAATGAAATTTGACAACATAATTCGAAAATTGTGGCACAGATAATGAAAAGGTCAAGAGGAAGTCTCCTGATTAGCAAGAAGTCTGATCATTGTATTACACATATTCTGCAATTCTGGCGCAAGCCTCTTTTTGAACCCCCAACAAAAACGTCCCGTGTTCGGTCAAGCATGAATAAAATTTATTTTTTTAAATTGCATTTCAAAGATAAGACCTTAGAGCATCTATTAACACCAAAATATAGACATCATTATTTGAAACTAAAATTTTATAGACTTTTCAAATCTGTCCCGTTTTTTTTATACGCACTGTATATTGGATAGCGTGATGCAGGTGAGACTGCCAGAGGCGCTCCACTTGGATCTTGTCTAGTTTGATGTCTTGTTCTTTTACCTTGGCTCTGCTCGTCATTGACCTCCTCTTTCGTTTCAATTTTCTCTTCCTGCACTTCTTCTACCCTTGTTTGAATGTCATCTTCTTTCGCTGTTTCCCTACCTGAATGGCCACAACTCTTGGATCTTTTGGATCGAGGCATATTTCTCTCCTTATTTGTTGAAAGTTGTAATAATGCAGTGGCAACAGCCTTTTTAAAAGTACGTGTACATTGCGTGGGTCAGTTAAAATGTGCTCTCACTTTAAAATGAACTCCTCAAAAAAAGTTTGGAAATCCGACTTTAATCAAAACTCCCTCCTCGGTTTTAGTAAATATCAATTGGTATTAATATCAATGAATAGATCATTTAATTTTCTTTAAAATGATACCCTACATGATATGATTATGGTTCACATGGAGGTGCAGTGCCTTGAAATGTGGGGCAAGGTCAAAATTCAAAATTAAGTTGCAAAGTGACACAATATTGAAAGTCACTGTTCCTTTTTCCGTGGTGATGAGTGAGTTTTTTAGCGGTTTCTTTTGAGTTTGACCGGTAATCCCGCCTCGGTTTTAGTAAATATCAATGTTAAATTAATATCAATGAATAGATTATTTAATCTTCTTTAAAGTGATACTTTCCATGATATGTATTTGGCTCAAATGGAGGTGCAGTGCCTTAAATGTGAAAATTTGCAAAATGACACAATATTGAAAGTCACTGTTCTTTTCTTCCATGATGATGAGTGAGATTCTCAGCAATTGTTTTCATGCACCTTAACATCAACATTCAAATGGAATCAAACACACCTCTGCACAAGCAAACACACAACAAACAAACATAAACCACAACAAAACATTATGAAATGAAAAAGCAGGGGTTTGATTTGAATGGATTTTCATCTTTATTGACACAGACAAAAAAATCATGTTCTGTATTGACCCTGATTACTTCTGCTCGTTTTGCAGCTTTTTACTTCAGACCTCATCCAACACTTATTAATTTTGCTCTTTTTTGATGGCATGATCATAACAAGCATGGGATCATTTTAAAGAGAATCAAATGATCTTTTGAAAGATATCAAATATGCATTGTGTAAAATTTGGAGTCAGGATAAATTAATGGCCAAACTCAGATTTCCAAACTTTTTTGCTCGTTTTGCAACTTTTCAATTCAGACTTTATCCAACACTTTTGAATCCTGCTCTTTTCGTGATGGCATGATCATAACAAGCATGGTACCATTGTAAAGAAAATTGAATGACCTTTTAAATGATGTTTAATATGCAATGTGTAAATTTTGGAGTTGGGAGAAATTAATGGCCAATTTCAGATTTCCAAACTTTGTTGAGGGGTTTATATGTGGGGAAAATATAGATCACTGGACATTTATCATTCAGCTGGCATGCCTCTGAGCTATTGCAACGCACTCGGAATAAACTCATACGAAACTCGCTGTAACTCGGGGTGCTCGATCTAAAGTCGCGCTGGACTCGTAAAACGATCGCAATGCTCGTATATCACTCTTGAAAACTCGGAACGCACTCGCGTATACTCAGATGTGGCGAGTTATTACGAGTTATTGTGAGTTTATTTCGAGCTTCTTACGAGTTATTGCGAGTACTGCGAGTATATAACGAGTTTAGGTGAGTTCAGCACGAGTTACAGCGAGTTAGCAAAATTTTTGAACATGTTCAAAAATTTTGAAACAGCTCACGACTTCAAGGAGAGTTGTCCCGAGCTTGAACGAGCTCCGCCGAGCCATGCCGAGTTGTCGCGAGTTATCCCGAGTTTCATGGTGAGCTTTATGCGAGTTATCGCGAGTACCTCATTTTGGCAACTCGCTATAACTCGCCATAACTCGCGATGTTAACTCGCCAAAGTGGAAACCTTGCTTTACGCTGGCAAAAGTTACCGTTAAAAAGTCTCTCAGTAATGTTTACTTTGGCTAAATCTCCAAAGCTACCAGGGGCTCTGCCCCAGATCCCACACATCAGTATATAGGGGCTCTTCATCATTCTGTAACCTTCAAAGGGCTCAAAGAAATAGGAGGCAACGTGATGAAAATAATGAATGGAAAACAATGAAATATGTTATTTGGTGAATATCATGGAAAAATCTATCACATAATTAGAATTTTATTTCAAAATTTAAGGCCAAATGTTTTTTTCGGCTCGCTTCGCTCGCTGGCGACTTTTTACAATATATATATATATATATTTTTAAACAAGTGCACACCAAGTTACCAACAATGCATATAGCATTTCCATTTATTTGAAAGAAGGATAAAAGAGCATTGTACATTACATGCCTTGCTCACGGGCATAGGTGCCGCGGCCGGTGATCGAACCCCGGACTTTTTATGTATAGCCAGGCGCAATAGACCAATCGGCCACGGCACCTCCACTTTCCCACATTGCTATGTTGTGCCCCCCCCAAAAAAAAAAAATAAATAAATAAATAAAAATAAAAACCAGGGGCCGCGGAACGGTTTTCAAAGTTGGGGGCTGAGCCAAAAGTGGGGGCTGACCATGCAAAAAATCACAATCATAATATGGTCAATCTTACGTTTTTGTACATGGTGTTGGAAAAAAGGGGGGGCTGAAGTCCCCCTCCCCTCCAGCCCCCCCCCCCCCGCTTCCGCGGCCCCCGAAACCACCTTTTTTTTTTGAAAATCAGTGTTTTTACGGTCAAAATCTCTAAATTTTGAGAATATCGCTCTAAAAACGACTGGAGAGAGTAACTGCACAAACCCATGGCCTGATAACCAGTCCAGCCCCCCCCCCTAATCTTAAATGCCCTCATCTTCAGGCCTATAACACCCATGATGCATTTTAGAGATGCATTTTGTAAGTGTGATTTTTTTTGCTCGGTCGCTACGTTCCCTCGCATAATAGATAAATATTTTCATATAGGGGGGACTATAGCTGCTTGCTACCCACAATAGGCCATTTTCATTGTATTGAATAAACCATTAACATTTCTCAAGCCCCCACCCCCCCCCCCCAAAAAAAAAAAAAAGAAGTCTAGAACCGCGCCTGATTGGGCCATTTTAAGCATTTTTTCAGCAAAATGAGAGGGGTATATCGTCCCCCCCCCCCCTTCCTCTTCCCCAGGCCTGGCCTCCCCCTCCCAATGCGATCTCATATGCCGCGCCCATGCCAATGAATGAAAGCGGGTGCGTACACCAAGCTAGCAGCAGGCGCCCCTGATACCAGAAACAGCTGGGCGCGAGGGAAAACAAAACGCCAAGTTGTAGTGCCGCAGAAGTAGGCACTTGCATTTTCATTTGGTGGAATGAAATAAAAAGTTTAAATAAGAAATTAAATTTGAATAAAATTCATATTTTTATAATTAAAATAATATAATGGAATATTGTTTTAGATTCTTCTCATCTCGATTAATACTTTTTTATGCTATCTTTACCATGAATCAATATTTTGACATATCAGATAAGCCATTGAATACCCTACGCAAAAATTGGTACGATCCAAAACTAGCGCTCATGCATATTTATTAGGGCGGCAGCTCAGCGGGGTAATTCAAATGTAAAGAATGCGTGTAATATGTCTGTATGCTGGATATTGCCATTGAAATACATGTCTGTTTTTACCTTTTTACCTAATCAATTGGAATTCTTGGAAGATTCCTGGCATAGCACTTCATTCAAGGGTGTTCGACCACACCCTTGGTATTTTTAATTGGCTCTCATTCGATTGGAAAGAAGGTATTTAGTAATTTACGGACTGCATCGTCATCGTGAAACCGTTGTTTCGCATAACTGCACGTTAATTTCAGCGGGAGTGCAGTAGACAAGCCAGCTTTGGCACACGGGGTGAAAGCCAACGACATCATCGGTCACTGACAGTGGCTTGCTGCAACTGCTTGAGAGAGACAAAAAACCAGGCCAAGACGTTCCAGCTTGCTTTAGATTTTCTATGACCTGTGAATTTAGACACTGAAAACTATGGCTTTCTCAATCGGTAGTTCAAACAGTGACATCATGACAAACATGGCACAAGGAGGGCAGCAGTTTGGAGGAAGGAAAACAAAGCGAGATGACATTGCAAGCAGAAACGGACCCCAGGCATGCAAAAGGGCGGCATTGGGCACAATAACGAACATTTCATCGACAAGAGTACAACCTGCTCGAGCTGCCAAACAATTTAGGGTAAGCATGCCATGGACTTGGGCCAGGCATTTCCTACCATGCCTACTGAGCCAGTCTTACTCTTAAACATGTGACATGTGTAGAACTAGAAGTAGAAAAATTAAAATGTGATCAAACGTATAAGTATAACTCTAAGAAAAAAAAGTTGTGACAAGTTCAAGAAATTTAATTTTAAAGCATGATGTAAAGTAAGATTTAATCTAGACGGCTGGCAGCCGTATGTTTCGAGGAGTTTATTATTATTAACATTTTTTTTATTTTTTATTTCTCCTCGTACACAGACGGCTTGCAATCGTGCAGCCGCCATTAGGGGGTTAACAATGCAAAATCCCCCCGACGGGCTTATCAATTTTTTTTCTTTATTTCATAAAAATTTATTTAAAAATGGACCAAAATAAGAATATTATTCCGTTTTGGCCTGAAATGCACCAAAACGGGAAAAAATAAACTTAAAACTTTGGCCGTTTTGGGAAAAACGGCGACTTACTGCGGCTGCCAGGCAACTCCCACTTCCCTGGTTTATCCCACTCACACGTACCGTATTGCGAGGTTAGTATTAGTATATGGGTTTATCCGAACTTTATTCATAAACATATGGCCATTGAGTCCCTGTACAGATCGAGTTAAAATTTCGGTCTCTGTAATTGGTGAGTAGAGCCAACGGAGTTCAGCGGAACAACCCATATAACACTACAGAGACCGAAGCTTTTGGTCTAGATTTAATCTAGTCTTTGAAAATTTCGATGGGATGTTTATAGTAGAGACCTGTATTTGACATAGGTCTAGCTGTGTGAGAAATTTTGGTGCAAATTTTACTTCAATAGCAGAACTGAAGGGGCCAGCTTAGGAATTGTCAGATAATTAGGAAGTTTGGTGAGGATTTACTGTTTCTGCTTGTGCTGGCATTGATGAAAATCAAACAAATGCAGATCTATATAAAGCTGATTGGAATTTCAGTGATTTCAACACCCCTCCCCCCCCCCCCCCCCCCATCCAGCATGTTCCATTTTCAGACATGTCAAATGCATACATGTAGATTAGAATCAATAGACTTAAAAATAATTTTTTATTTATGGTAAATTCATTCAGGTTTCTGGGGAGAACTCATTCCCTGTGTTTCAAGATGAGAATGCACACTCAAGGTTACAACAGGGCAAATCATTCGGCATTCCGTCTGCCGCTTCAGCACCAGCCTTTTCCATTCATGTGGACACAACATCGTCGTACGTCCAACCTCCAACGACGTCAACGTCCTGCAAGAGCACAGACAAAGAAAACGAACATCTACTGTTGGACACTGCTCTGTCACTCCCAGTACCCCCTCAAGCCCAAAGAATTCCTCTTAGAAGTTCAGGTCCTGATGTAGACGATAACAATGTCAGTCTCATTGAAGAGACATCGTCAGGTAAGGCGGGCAAAAGTGACACTGAGTGATTTGATGTGCTTTTCGGGCCTACATGTAAGATTAGAAACTGCATTGCCATGGTAGCGGCATACGCGGGGGTATTAATCACCTTGCTTTAGTGATACTTCTAGTGTAATCACTCTAGGCGACACCCCAATACTTACCCGTGCTAATAAACTGGGACTCCACTCACGCGCGTTTGGGCCTCCCTAGCTTAGAACTAAGCACTAATATCACCTTAAAAACTAAATCTACAAGGTATGTATAATTTATTTACAAATTTAATAATGTTTAATCGGTACTCACCGGTTCTTTTGTTGCATTTCCAGACCATTTCTCACAATTCTTCGTAAATATTTGCGGCAAATTTTGTCGCCATAGACAGCTTAGCGTCCATCTTTATTGATAAATGGAGCGCCCTTTACGATAGTTGTTAATGCCGCGGAGAAATCGTTAGGCATTTTGGCCTGTGTTCAAGGCGTTCTTTCTGTTTTATTTTTTATATTGAAGATTGTGCATTTGTTGAATAGCGCCGTCTACGTCAGGTATGAGATCGAGTGTATAAATACACTCTTCCAAAATAATTATGATTCCGACCTGGCGCTGTTTAACTTCAATCTCTTTCACCTAAATTAGCGATGAATGCTAGCATTATAAAATATATATTATTAACGTCTGACGAAAAGAATAACCAACCGATCAGCTGACGAGAACGCGAATCACGTGATCTTCATATCAGCTTCGATCGCGAGTCAGAAGAGAAGAGCAGCTGCCCAGAAAATCAGGAAAAAGCCGTGAAAATGTAAGTTCCCCTTCATTTCTTTCATTTTTTGTTGTTGCTAACGATGCATTTACACTATAAAATTATAATTTAAATAAGAGAAAGGAATTATAGCTTGTACTTGTGATATAATGTTTAAATATCCTGTTCTCAGAGATTTCTAACCAAAAATACTACTGATGTCGCCTATGAGGTCCATACATGTAATGTTGGACCTCATTGGTACTAGGAGTGAGTGTAATGTCATGTGGAGGGGAGACGATCATGATTTCAAAAAAAAAGAAAAACAAATGAGCTTGTTTCAGGTATCCGAGACATAAAGATGTGCTGCCCAAACCCCCCCCCCCCCCAAAAAAAAAAAAAAAAAAAACTTATATCCAAACAGGTGATTAGATTTTTTGTTAAATTAAATATCTGGGCAAACTAAATTGAGTTTACAAAATTGATCTATTTCAAATAATTGACAGCCCAAGACCAATTTTACAATGTAATGTAAAAGTAAAACCTACACACCGCCGACACCCAAAAGGCAAGCACTGAACTTGAAATTGCAAAACAAATTGTAAGAACAGAAACAGGGATTTAAAATGGACCAATACAGAAACTTTTTTTTTTTTCATGTGGTTGGACTGTTTTGCACTTTTTTTTCTGAATGGATATTTTTTAAAGGAATACACGTACCATAATAGCTGTAAAACCTGCCAATCCTATCATGATTGAGATTTCTACATGGAGATTTTAACTCTGCTTCTTCGATTCTCTTAATTTGATAAATTGTCTATAATCTTCCCATTATAGAGTATTCACCCATGCTTCTGGATACATCCCTGGACGCAAAGTGCATATCGCCTCAGACACTGGTAGCTGAACGTGACTTATCCTTGGGAGAACCGGAGTATTCAGAAGAGATCTATCAGTACTTGAAGACGGCAGAGGTAAGTCGGTTAGGGGTATGGCAATGGCAAGCTGGCAAGGGAAAGCACAGATCAAATGCAAAGAGAAAGTCCCATATCTTGAATGATGAAATCAGCCAACAATACTATTGTATTTTTCTTTTAATGTGCTTTTCTCATGCCTTAGAGTAGTAGTGAAGAAAGTACTTTAGTTATCCCTAGACAGTTGTGAATTACCCGGTTGCCAAACTAGTTCCACTGCTGTATAATTTTTCACATTTTCATTTATCTGTACTCGCAGCTGAAGCACAGACCAAAGCATGGATATATGAGGAAACAACCGGACATCACGAACAACATGCGATGTATTCTGGTCGACTGGTTGGTCGAGGTATCCGAAGAATACCGTCTTCACAACCAGACTCTTTACCTAGCCACAGCGTTCATCGATAGGTTCCTATCGCAGATGAGCGTACTGAGGGCGAAGCTCCAACTCGTTGGCACTGCAAGCATGTTTGTAGCATCGTAAGTCACAAATTATTGTGTGGGGTTGTTAAATCCTTCCTGTTTTTCAAGATGAGTTGCCTTCTGTTGTCTTTCCCTTTACACAATCACCCAGCAGAGGAAATATATAGGGGTGCATAATTGCTCATTGTACAAAAAGTAGCCCTGTACAGCTGGCCCTGCCGAAGTCTTAGGACTACATTACACAACAATATGTTTGACTTGGGGGGGGGGGGTTAATACGTTTTCCATATTCTGGTCTGAAAAAGTAATTCGAGTTGGTTTATTATTTGACTTACATGTACGGAAACGAAGGTCGGCTTATGCAGACTTTACTGTACTTTAGTCTGAGATTCAATTATCTTGGCATTATACATGTTAATGTAAGTGGATAACCGGGGGGGGGGGGGGGGGCAGTCAGTGGCATAGAATGGAAACATTTACCTTTCATAAGCCAACAAATTGTGACAGCACCTAGTGTCGATTAAGAGTGTTTTGTGATAAGTCACCCACACATGGAAGTGTATTAAACACCCGATAATAAAAAAAGTAAGAATGCAATTCAATAGTCATCATGCAGACATTTATTTGGATGGGACCCAAATTGACAGAAGTTGTGTACAATCCATCTCTTTCAGTAAATACGAAGAGATCTACCCTCCAGATGTGAAGGAGTTTGTCTACATCACCGATGACACCTACTCCATCAAGCAGGTCCTGCGTATGGAGCATCTGATCCTCAAGGTCTTATCGTTCGATCTCGCTGCACCGACAATCAACTGCTTCTTGCCAAGATTTCTCAAGGCAGCGCAGGCCAACTCAAAGACAGAACATCTCACACAGGTATCCATGCTTAGCCAGGCCCCCAGAATTCCCTGAAAGGCCCCTGGAATTTCCTTGAGAGCCTTGGAAAACTAGAAATGGTCCGTGAAACTCCCAAGTTGCCATGGGATCCAATGTAAAATGTACTAAATGTACCAAATTTTTGGCTGGTGTGTTAAAAAAGTCACCCCAGATATTTTTTGCATTAATTTTGTCTGTCCTTTGCAAGATACCTAATTTATTGTGTGGTGGTGAGGGGAGGGGGGTGGCCTTACAAATCACTGGTAATATGAAACCCCAAAATGTGAGCCCAGCATTTTAAGAAAGGTCAGATTTTCTCATCTTATTCAAGTTTGGGATATGATGCTATAAATCTCAGACATCTTACTAAAAAACTATAAATGTGATCATGATTGAGCAACTTTCGTGGCTTGCTGTATACCAACAGTTCTTAATAATAGCTTCAATCAGCCCTCTGGCCCTTGTGAAATATTTCTTTGACAACTTGGCGGGATGAAATACTTTAGAGCAGCAGGCATCTTGAAAATGTTATGCCTTTCAAAATTTGGAATAGGCAATCATTGTGAATCTGATGGGTGTTTCATAAAGTGGTTTGTAAGTTGTGTGTAGACTTTCCAAATAATTGGTGACCCTATCTTGTGCTAAATGATTTCCCCCAGATTTCCATTAGTTCACGAGATATAAAGGTCAATAGTTTTTAAAATCGCTCGTAAGTTAGAAACAAACTGGACTTGGCGGAATGGTGACCGATGTTTCTCTTGCGGTAATGAAAGAGTTTCGCTGGGTTACCAATCCTGGCTTGAAAGTGAAGAAAAGTCTGTTGCAATCTTTGAAAGGAGAAAAAATGATTTGCAAGCAGTACAAAAATGATGTGATCACCATCATGAAAAGATCTGTTAATGACTTAAATGCCTTTACACAACATGTACGTTTGGGGTGTTTTTCAGGGGGTAGAGTATTAGAATTGAATTCCTTGCTTCTTTATAATTGAATGGTATTTATTTCTTTTACTTCCATGACAGTACCTTGCCGAGTTGACTTTGCAAGAGTATGACTTCATCAAGTATGTCCCGTCAATGATCGCTGCTTCAGCTGTTTGCCTTGCCAACCACACAGTCAACAATGAAGGATGGGTATGTATTGTCTGCGGGGGCCCATTGCAGAAAAGGCCGAGTTTAAACGCAATTCATAAAATCAATTGCAAGTCCCTGATACTTGCATTCCATTGGTTGAAAATAAATTTGCGTTTCATTGTTTAATCGCAACTCGTTCTGCAACTGACCTCATATTTCTTTTGAGCTCCCAAGAAAGGCAAAGGGTGATTCCAGTTAGTCTTTGTGTCCAGACAATGAAAAATATGCAAAATTTGCCATCCTTAAGGTACTATGTAGGAAAGTACACAACAAATAAGAGGATTTCCTTTCTTTAATTAACATGATTCTTGGTAAAGTGAGGTTGGCAGTTCTGGAATCATGAAATCAAGTGAACATTGAAATATCACAACTGTCCAATTTTACATCCAACTTTCAGATTTTCAGCATTTTTCGATATTCATCTATTCAAATAAATTTTAGTTGGAGTGATTTTGCTTTTAAATTTATGCAACACTTTCTGTGAAACCAGCCCCATGTATTTTGCAAAACAAGTGTACCTTACAGAAGTCAAATTTTTCCTGAGTTCCTCTTTGATGAAATACTCTAATATTTTTTATTTATTTATGGTTGAGGTCTTTTCATTATCTCGATTAAAATGATTGAATTCATCTTCTTTCTTCATCAGACCGCAACGATGGCACACTACACTGATTACCAGCTTGCTGACATCTATCCCTGTCTACAAGACCTTCATCAGCTATTCATCAAGGCACCAACCATGGATCAGCAAGCCGTCAGGGAAAAATACAAGTCACAAAAGTGAGTTTCTTGGCCTGTTGGTTGGGATTCTCTATGCAATGGTTTAGGTATTACCTTGGTTTATAAAGACAAACCTCGTCCATGTTTTTCAATTTTTCCATGTCCATTATCTGCAAGTACATGTACAAGTAACTTGGCGAATTCCATAGCCCTAATGTCCATCGTCAAGGGCAGACAAAAACTTGTTTGGGTTGAGACTTGGGGATGGGGCTACCTTTCTCAACATACGGCCTAACTTGGCAGAATTGAATAAGCTTAAATACACATGTGTAGCAATGAATGGGGATTTCTCAGGGCCCTTTATAATATTCCAGGGTTCCTTTTAGCATTTCAGGGGCTAAGTTGCCTCAGACCGCCATGTAATTTTGTCTCCACCATTATAATAATGGTGGCTACTTATATTGTGCATGGGTCCACCATTCGGTGCTCGTAGCTCTTCAAGAAAAATAAATATACACAGAAACAATAATTGAAATGAAATTAAAAAAAGAATGGATATTTGGATTACCCTGAATAAAACACACGATTAAACTGTTAATGGGAGAGGAAAAGACAAGTTTTCTGTCGATGAAATATGGCGTCTTTAGGGGAAAGCCACAATGTAATTCCGTCTTAGCAGGATTGACTTGGTAATTCTGTTATTTCTTACTTTATATTATTGAACATCAGGTACAGCGGAGTTTCTGCGACACCAGTACCCACTACTCTCCCCACTCTATGATAATGGACTCGCAGTGTGCCCTGGAAAAGGGACAAACGGAAGATATATCGAGATGAGATCGTTTGGACATTATCTGTCATGTCTCGGGGACCAGACTCCCTTTGAAAAGGATTCCTTAGCGTCAAAGGAACAGTCCAATGAAGAGGACAGTACTAGTTGGGTCCTTTGAGAAAATCCTGTGATTGGTTACAGTGACCATGTTCATTGACCTGTCTATCCAGTCGTTCTGCATTTGAAATCCTCTAAGCTATCGGATGTGATCAACATTTTATATTTTTAATACAGGTGTGATTTCCAAAGTTTAATTGTTACGCACCTTTTTAACCTTTAACCCAAAGTTGTGTGTGCAATCTATCCCCTATGACATAACTTTTTATCTGTTTATTTCAAAAAGGAAAAATCAATCAATCAAAATTACCATCATATAAAGAAAAAAAAACTGATAAATTCCTAATTATTTTGTGATCATTCCAAATTTATTTTAAGTATAATATTTTTAAAATGATCAGCAATTATTACTGAAACTTGTGGGATTTTAAATGTTTTTAAAATTTTGTGTAATGGTAATGGTAATCTTACAAAGAGTTATGATTGATTGCAATTTTCGCTACAAAGGTTTAGATCAATATAGCAATGAAGTGTGACGTCATCAAGTTTTTTTTTGTATTTCACCTTTTATGATACCATATTGTGGTTGAGCATGACAAAATGCCTCCACCAAATTTGGTGGGAATCGGTCCATGGGGCCCCAAGATGTGACCTCATGAATACATAATTAGCCCCATTGAAATCAATGTATTCATGGGGTCGTATCTTGGAGCCCCATGGACCAATTCCTATCAAATTTGGGTTGTGGAGGATTTTCACCATGCCCTGCTGCAGAGTTATTGTCTAAAAAAACATTGAAATTCAAACAACAAAATGTGACGTCATACTTCGGTACTCTGTTGTGAGTTTAATTTGAATCTTTTCGCAACTATCTGTAAGATGGGCCATGATAACTATAAAGAGAATCCCTTTTTCAAAATGGTTCCTAGGACTGTATTGGTATTAAAAAGGATATTGTGCTGTCAGTCTTTTATTAAGATTTCAAGGGTGGAAGGATGTAGTATTGGGAGGGGGAATATTTCAGATAATAATTTGCCTCTCGATTTGAATCATTAGTGCTACCATTAACAAGCAAGATAAACAATCAACAATAGTACACATTTTTGTTTTTATTTGATCTATGTCCCACCAATTTGGTCTACATGTTCACATTTTAGATTGGAGAAAATTCAATATCTTTCATTTTATTTAAATTTACCCTGAAATTCTCTATTTAAAGGAGGGGGGTTCAATGCTAAATTGCTATGTACATATTTTTTCATGAACTGGATTTATTTTACAAAATGAAGGGAGGCTTTATCTTTATACAAAAACATGACTGGAAGGACGAAGCAATCGAAACGTAAATTCTATCTGTATCTGCTTTCCTCTATTCTTTCAGTCATACTTTTTGAAGCTCCCTATCTTCCTACGACATGTTTGTATAATTTGACTTTGTCAAGGATTACTTTTTATTTCCCACACCCTATCATATATGAAAGTACCAAATTTGTGTATTATGTAAGGTCACAATAACAGTAACATGATGTATAAAATCATATTCTTTTATAAATCAACAGCAAAAAGTTTTTTTATACTTTGAAAAGAAAGGAAAATGAGGACAACCTCGTTTCAAGATGGAAATTTTATTACTTGCGACTGTTTTCAAAGTTTTGACTCAAGTGTAATTTCTCTTGCAGAGGAAAAGAACCATAGATGGGGGAGAAGTCGCTCATGTTACCCACCAATAAGGATTTAAATGCTTTTTAGTACACCCATGGTTTATATAGATTTTATGCATTATGGTATTTAAGCATGCTTAATTGAAGAAAGGGTCCACCCATTCAAAAACCTTTGTAAATTAGGGGCTTTACGGTAAGTGTTCACATTGTCCAGCCAACTCGCTTGACTTGCAACGTAGCAGAGTTTATCACTTGTTTTTATTGAGGTGACAGTTCTTAATGACATTTTGATTTAATAGATGTGATGTATTATTCAAATACCTTAAGGGGCCATTCCACTCTGTCGATCTTGCTTTGATTTAGCAAACCTGCATATCTGGCAGGATCAGGAGAAAACAAACCTTTTTAACTCCTCACAATGCTTTTGCTATGCTCCTTCCAATATCAACAGATCCTATCCCAACCTCCACTGATCTGCTGATGGATCAGGGTTTCAGATCATGGTACATGTAGTGGAACCGACCCTTTAGAAAACTGAAGGTCCAGACTAAGCTCTTTTAAAACCTATGGAGCAAGAAGATGGTTAGATTTACTATAAAGCAGTTGTGCTTTGCAACGCTGTTTAAGTATTGTTGGTGCTTTTGAATTATTGATACAGGCTCGTTTTTTAAATAGCCTGCGGAGTTAAAAAAAGAAATTAGACATGTAAATTTTTAAAATTCATTCTGATTCATCAGCCTGAAAGAAACAGAATATTTATCATTGCTGCTCAGCTATTTATAGCTTTAATTAATATTCAGTAGGGGACTGAAAAATATGCTATGAACCAAATTACAGCAACAACAAATTGAATAGCACCTTTTAAATCATAAATTTATTCATGTTCAAAGAGGAACATGTATATAGCTGAACATTTGAGAAAGTGAGGATGATGGTGGTTCCAGTATTTGAAAAAATGGTGCAACCGATTGAACAAATTTTATTTGTAAATAATTGTATATATCTGAAAAAAAAATAGAAAGGTATTGTGTTCTATATACGTCACTTTCTTGGATGTACAGTTGTACATATTCTAACATGTTTAACATTCTTAAATGACAAGGGTTGTGATTTTTCGTTTTAAGAAAATCACTGCCATCATGAAAGAAAGGGGATTTTTACAAACATTTGAACTTTTATAGTATATACATATACAATTTAGAAATTGAAACAATACGTTTTGAGCAAAAAGTGTTTTTCTGTGACATTTTTAAACTAAAAATCGAAGCTAGAATTCAATTTTGCTACATATGCAAGTGATGGGATGTATTAAATGATGCATCAAATTCAAATCATACAAGAGTACATGCATCACATGATTTTTTTAAGATTGTTATTGAACAGTACTGAAACATTTTGGTGGTATGTACCCCTTCCATTAAATTCATACGGATGACAAATTACGCCAAATCTTAAAGAATAACGAACAGCTTTCAAAACAATTGTGGTTTGGAAACAAAATGTGATTTTCTAACAGATATTAAGAAAAATGCATTTTTAACATTTTAAATGATTTGTGATGTATGTGTTTTTAAAAGCCGTAATTGATTTGCATACTTGAAACCTGAATTTTATGTGTGAATTTTAAGGTAACAAAGAAAAAAAAAATAACAAATTGAAAATAAATGTAGTAAGATAATCTAAGATCAGGCTTTCAAAACAGTTATGGTGGCTTCACTGGCTTGTAAGAAGTTGCATCTCAAAATTTCAATGATCATGACTTCATGTTGCATATTACAATTCATTTGCATATCATACCATGTCTTTTAATGAATGAATAAAAAAAAGAGAAACACTTATTAAAACATCATTCCTCAATATCTAGTCTTCTGTTGCAATTTATTTATGTCACGTTTGTTTTGTTATGTCTGTAATGTAAATCCAGTGTATTCCACTTCGTGACTCTGTTTTACAAAGAAAATCCCATGCATGAATCCCCTTTTTTGTGTATTTTATGAAAAATTATCTTCAAATTTTGTCCGAGAATATAAACAAAGTGGATTGACAACTGCTGTATCTGTTAAGATTATTGTTGCAACTTATTTTTTCTACAAGGGGTGGATCCAGAATTTTCCAAGGGGGGGCACATTTTCCCAAGGAAAATTTGACAAGCAAAAAAAGTCCTAACTTTGGTTTGAACAATATATTCCAATAAAAAAATATGCTGTGACTTTCAAAAGGGGGGCACACTTGTGTAAAAATTGCATATTTAAATTAAAAATTTTGATTATGGCTCTCAAGTGGGGGGGGGCACAGGTGGGATGTGCCCCTCCCACCTTGGATCTGCCACTCAGCCCACACATTGCATATTCATGATGGCGTGTGTATAAATCATGATCTCAAAATATTGATAAAACTTTAGAATTAACAGCTTCGCTATTTTCAGATTTTGATGAAATTTCCAGCATTTTGCTCTGAATTTTCTCCTATTTAAATTACATATTATTTTCAGCAAGAGTTCTCCTTTGACGCCAAACAGATCTTTTCAAGTCTTGCTCATGTTTACTATTCTAATTAACTGTTAGATTGTTATCCTAAATCACAACGGAGAGGATATAAACTGAAAATATGATTTTGTAGAATGTGATGTTACCCTTTTTTCATAAACAGAAAAAAGACCCCAAAAATCAACCAAAAAGAGGATTCAATATTTCAATATCTGACAATTTGTTAAAATATGAAATAGACTGCCTTGCCTGAATTGCAATTTCTATTCCACTTGCTGTTTTTTGTTTTTTTTTCCCTTTTGTCCCTTCTCGAGATCCTTCATATGAGAGTGCCAGTCCCCTCAGGCAGAGTATTATCGATAAGAAATTTTTAAGAGGTACTCAAGGCTGAAAATAATGATTTGAACAGAAAGAAAATAAAAACACTGAAAATTTGATCAAAATCTGACATTTCAAAGATTGCATTATTCTGGTGGAACAGTTTAAGAAATGTCTTCATGAATATTCAATGAGCAAACTGATGATGTCACATCCCCACTTGTTTTTTTGTATTTCATAGGTTTATTTAAAAAAAAATTATAAGAACTTAAAAAAAAAGTGGATTGACAACTGATTTAGTGCATTAGAGTATTGATTGTTGCAACTTAATCCATTATAAGGGAAACATATCATTCACACATGTATGAAAAAATGAAACAATTATGATTTCATTTATAGCATTTAAAGAAAAGGGAAAGTGGGGATGTGACATCATCAGCCCACCAAATGAAGATTCATGATGATGCACATATATCTGTTTTCACAAAATATTGTTAAACTTTAGAACTCATTAACTTCGTTATTTGTCATCAGATATTGATGAAATTTTTAGCATTTTGCTCTGTGAATTTCACTCTTTTAATTGAGGTATAAATGTTTGCAGCCCAGATTACCCCTTTAAGTATCATCTAAACCTCTGTATTAGTCTCCTGACGTAGCTATACGATTACTCGAACATGCCACATAGAAATATCTCTTACTGGTCCAATCTGTAGAATGGAAGATGAAATACACTGAAGTATTAATAGATAAGTAATGTATAAATTTCTTGTTTTATTAGATTTTTCATTAGCTTTTAAACAAAGAAAGAGCAGTAATTTAATGTTCATTCAAGTCGGGCATAGAGTACAATAAAAGCTTTAAAAAGTCTCAATGTTGAAGACGATGTGATAAATTCAACTCAACTGCAAACTTTGTGAACCAAATAATTTTCAATGAATAGATCAAGTGAAGAATGAACCAAGACCGATCCCTCCCATCCCCCCCCCCCCAAAAAAAAAAAAAAAAATAATAATAATAAAATAAAATGAAATAAAATAAAAAGGATGAAGAAAAACACTGGAATGTTACCAATCACAAAGTCCCAACAATTACATTTAGCAGCTATATAAAATAACAAATATAAAAGTAGGTCTAAATTCCCTAAATTACATTAAATGGTGCTTTAAATGTGTTTGTTTATTTGGGATCTTCATACATGCCTTTGTGCATGAGAGCGGATGTGCTGCTCTGTCTCTAAATTTCGGCATCCATCAGACAAGTTTAGCTCAGACCATGGACCTAGGTCCATGCCATAGAGACATCTCTATGGTCCATGCTCAGACACGCCCCTCTAGCTCTAGCTCTTGGGCTGGCTGGCCGGTTCCGTGCGCGGCATATAGCCTATGGCGGGCCTGTCGGCCTCGGGCGCGGCATGAGATTATCGATTCTTGCTGATCGATCGAGCTAGCCTGGCGTGAGACTGAGAGCTTCAAACGGCCGACAGAAAACGCTCATAAGCAAGCATAGCGAATCGAAGATCTTAGCTTTTCTGACACTGATGAACAGAGATTAATTGTGGTAAGAACTAAATACGAAATATATTTTTTGGTCAATCTGTACTTTTTCCTGTTTAAATGATGCAGGTAATTGAGTTGTAATGTTACTGGGGTCTAGGTGCACACGGGAGGTCATTTAACTTTAGTGTTCAGTACACATGCGATTTTCATGCACATGTTTTCCAATGGGGGTTGTCACAATTATGTGATACAATAATTCGAATTGCACATGAGCTAGATCCCCGGCTATAGCACGTACGTGCATTGTACGAGATAGTCAGTAGAGGCGCACGGCCAATATGGGAGACTGTCTCCCATGAGAAAGATTATCTTCAATATCAAATACTTTTGAAAAGAATTTGGGTATCCAATTTCATAGACGGTTTCCAGTTTGGGAGATCGGAGACCAATTTTCTTTCTGTCTTTGTTTACATTTGCTGCAAAAGGATTACCTTGTTGGCTGCAAATAAAAAGCAGATTCCTCATGAAAAATTACCCCTTTTCACCGTTTACTTTAAAAATTCACTGTCTACTTTTGTTTTTATAAGGATTTTTGTTGTCATGCACACACAAAACAAATTATGGGTTTCTTACCTCAGTGCGACAAAATTTTGGATGGAAAAAATCATGCTTTTGACTTTGTTGGTGTTGTTTCTTTTGTTCTTTTGCAAAGGCAAAGCAAGTCTCCAATAACTTGAAATTGAATAAGGGAGATTGTCCCCCTTATTGGAGAGAGTCTCCCATATTGGCCGTGCGCCTCTACTGATAGTAGCTCGCAGGAGTTTGTGAATTGGTATTCTGAGGAAAATTTCATTTTATCTCTGTAAGATGCACCTATTTTTTAATCAATATCCAATGAGAAACGCGCTTTTATTGCTCGCTCATCTCGCTCAACCAATGGAAATTCATTCCGCCAGGAGGTGTGGCAAAGGAGTGAGATTGCGTCAATTTATTGACTTCAATTGATTTCTTTAAAAAAAATGACAATACTCTCATCTTTTTTTCTAAGTCTATATCACATCTTTTCAAGCATCATTTCAAAGACAATATTAGTCAAGAAAAGTCTTATGAAATTATTCCTGATTGTACAGGAATGACATTATTCAGGTGTTATTCTCAATAAATGTATCATTTTTCTTCATTTTCATGTCAACATTTTAGAGTAGATTCACCTAGAAATACTGATGATCTAAACACTGATCCAAAATGGCTGCCAAGTGCCAACCCCCCCCCCAAAAAAAAAAAAAAAAATCACAGTTATGGCCACAACTTTTTTATTTGGTGGTCTTTTTCTCTGGTTTTGGTGTCTATTCATATTGCCTGCCCCAAAAAACATAAGAATAGACACCAAAGAGAAAAATACCACCAAATAAAGAAGTTGTGGCCAAAACTGTGATTTTGGGGGGTTTTGGTGGCCATTTTTGATTTTGGCCCAGCACACTTTTTTCTCGGACCCAAGACAGAAAATATTGTCATTTCACATTGAGATACATTAATACAAGGAATAGAAAAAAACTGTTGACATATTAAAATGACAAAAACAAGTATTTTTGACCCATGTATAGCCCACTCCTAATGAAAGTGAAATTTTATGTTGATTTTGGTTTGAGGTACAGTCCGACCTCTCTTATCCGGCCTCCCCTTATCCGGATCTCTCTTTTATCCGGACGCACACTTGCCAAGATTTCTTTTTCCAATTCAATCTACATGTAGATGTAGTACATGTACATGTACGTTGGGAAATGAGATTTCAATCTAAACTCAATCCTATTCGCAAACTCACTATGAATGCATATATTTTAAAATATTAAAATAATTTAAAAATACCTAAAACAACATTATTTTTCATGAAAACATCTTGCCCAAATCTCCAAAAGATTTTGGGTCTACAGGATAATTTTCCAGTAAATCAGGGCGCAGCGCAAACATTTCATCACTATCTCTTTTCATTTCCCGGGGAAAAAACAACACATGTCTCGCTAGCTAGCGCTAAAGGCCTCAATATGGACAGCGCCATCTATCATGTTTGAACCTACAGTATAACAATGGCTGACATTGCGTAGCTGCGATACCCGCCGCGATGATCTAATTGTAAAACTTAGTGTCATCGAGTCGTTCTCATTCTTTCGAGGTATGCTCGATGTATACCTCAATCATTTTAGCAGGTAAATCATCCAAGAGTTTTGGCCATCGATCGATTTCTTTTCCATATAAATAGGCCTACTGCCTATTATTTGGACTGACACTGCAGTGAATACTGTCTGTACGCCCACTACAATATATCACGTGTAGCTACCGCTGTTGGGGAGGCAGCTGCGTGTATTTAATATTGGGTCTCCCAGATCCGGATAAATCCCTTATCCGGATTGGTGCTGGTCCTAACGTGTCCGGATAAGAGAGGTCGGACTGTACTAATAGAAATTGTGGCCTTGTTTTGATAGAATGCTGTGCTGGACACAGGGATGCTTGCACTTCACTATGCAAACTATATTTTAATTCATAAATTGGCTGGATGATGTCATGTAATAAACAAATTTAGAAAACTGCATTTTAAGAATATTAATGTACAGTAGGAATAATATACATGTAAGTCCAAAAACGAAATCGATAAAACTTCTGAGGGTGATTTTTCTGGCCGCTGTGCCAAATCTTTGCATACGATTACGTAACAAAGGCTATGAGATGGGTGACTAACCTTGCTGTAATTTAGATTATGGTGTACCAAATAACGTAGAAGCAACATGCACATGGCCGTGTGTTGCTGCCCTCTACATTCAAATATGTAACAGCACAAAATCCAAAGTGGCGGATAGGCAAAAGTTGTTGACTGCTAAGAACAATGTCCAAAAAGCCCCTAAATCATCGATAACATTTCGTCCATCCCTAAAATAATGCTAAGAACGTGTAAGGTGAGGATGTATTCTTGCCATAATATGTTTTTTTACGGAACGCGGATTTTAAAGCATTGTTGGTACAGTGGCAGATAGAAATTTTGACCAACACGAGTATTGTGACATCGCTAGTCAATGCAATGTGTATTGATTTTGTATGTAATAAACGGAATTGTCACCTGTCGATAAAATGTTCTTTTGTCGATATAGTTGTCGATATCGGTAAGATATTTCTTAGCGATAAATGGACAGAGAATTTTCTTACCGATAACAGCACTAATTATGACATCATTGGACAAGCAAGGTCCTGACAATGAAGAGTGTTACAAGTAACAATGCACCATTTGTAAAACTACAATGCTATTTCAATATTTTCCCCTCGTTTTTTTTATAACAGATACTAGTAATCCTGACTGAGCGTAGCCATGCAGCCAATCGGGGATGCAGAGATTGGAGTGTCGACATTCTATGCCTCTAGGTATGCTAATGACCAGTGTGGAGCGGATGGCCTCCCACTCACTCCTAGTTCCATCAAAATTCTGGGGCGGTTCCAAGCCCTCAAGGTCCTTCACCACCCAAGACTTTGCCAGTACCTGGATGCTGTCAGGGGTAAACATGGTCAGTTGAGTGTCGTATCAGCTCTTTATGGTTATTTATGAACATTTATGAAAGTATTCCTGGGTGAATTGGCTCCAAATTTTTAACTGAAAATAAAGGAAAATGTCAAAAAGGAAAGAGGAAGAAGTATTTTGAAATGGAAAAAGTCATTGGGAGTAAGATTCTTGTAGAATGAATTATTTTTTTGTATAAAGACTTTCCTTGACTAATGTCTTTGAAATGGTGCTTGTAAAGACATCAAACAAATAAAGGTGTGCTGGTGTGTAGTGCAATTCAATAAGTTGAAGAAGTCTAACTCCTTTGCCACACCTCCTTGTGGAAATGATTTTCAATTGTCAGCGCTGACTATTTTAGTCAGCGCCGACAGTTGTCGGATCAAAATGTTGATGAAATCACCCCCAGATTTATTACAAGCAAACATATTGGTCAAATTCTTCTAGGGTTATGGCTACATGTATTTTAGAGCTTTCAATTTTGAATATCATAAATAATGGATGTTCTTTGATAAAAATAAAAAGGTGCGAATTAGCTTGATAATGGGAATTGCAGAGCTGCCAAGTAGTACGATTTTTCCGTATTTAGTACGTTTTTGCAACCAAAATACGGCAGTACGTTTTTTCTTTAAAAATACGTTTTTTTGTATTTAAAAAAAAAAAAAAAAAAAATCATCTCTATATGTCTCTATATCATAAAACGTACACAAATATGGTTATTAGATCAATGTAATTTCAGGTAACTTGTTTTTTTTTTCAATCATTTTGTAAAAACCAGGGTGAGATATACACAAGTTTCAATGTTTTTTTTTTTTTTCATCTGCAAGAGCAGTGCACATTTTAGCTTGCATGCAGCTTGAGCGCCGTGATGGGCGAGTGCGCCAAGCATTTTATTATGAAATACACTTTTTTGGGGAAAAATACAAAATATTTATCTCACACGGTAAAAATACTGATTTTGGGGGATAAGAATTCTGAAAATGCAAAATACAACTTGGCAGCTCTGGAATTGGTACAAAGTCTAAGAGCCTCCTTCAGAATTATATATATGTACATGCCCCTGTGGAGAAAACTTTAAGTTACTAATACTACTTTTAAATCCTGCTGTAGAAAATCAATTTTTATGTACAAAAGAGACCTGACAAAGTTTAGTACTTTTGTAATTAATTCTTTATGTCATCCCTGTGTCACATTTGTTCAAGAGGTTAGAATTCTGTGACAGTAAAGAATGACATTGCATTCTTAGTGACAATAACTGTGCCAACGATTTTGTTTCTCTTCAGAGCGCTTGATTATTGTTGCTGAACATTACAGCAATAATGTAGGACTTGAAGCTAAGAAAGGAACGTTCAAGGAGTAAGTAAAAAATTTTCTTCTTCATTATTTTTTTTTGACATTATGCATTCTACTTGGTATTGCCAGTCAGTTTCTTATTTTGTAGCAAGACTTCAAATTATTTCATTATGTCTGCACGAGACACCCTACCAAAGTTGCCTGTGTCATTCACGCGGGATCCTGCAAGTGGGGCTTTTCATTGCCAATCTTCACATTTCATCAGAGACAAAACAATTGGAAATGGAGGAAAATTGCTTTGAAAAGATGCAAAGGATATATTATAGTGGAATTCCTGCAGGCATTCGGCAAGGTGCCTCAGTCGACTCTGTTGTGACCACAAGAATCTGTTTGACTAAATAGAAATTCAATTTCGATTTGTTGAATAAAACATGTTTTGTTAAATATATGCTGAAAATTTGAGACAACTTTAGGTAATTAGAGGCTGTTCTCACTCAGTTCCTTAAACTAGTTTAGTGGAAACTAGTTTAGTGGAAACTAGTTTAACGCTAAGTGAGAACGGTCGAAGCGCTCTTGGAAGCGCTCTTCCAAACCAGTTTGGAAGACCACCTCGCGATGTAGTTTTCAAGATCGCTTCGCATCGGAAAAGTGGTTTTAGCGTAAGTGAGGACACAACCGTTCTTCGGGAAGCGATCTTCGCACATTTTTAGCGCGCTACTCCACACGACAGGTGTAGAATGCCTATGCTGCGGTTTCGAATTTCGCGCGAAACGTGTCTCCCCACTGAGAGCGTTTCCATAGCAACAAGAGCGCTATACGTGAAGTGATTTTGAAAACCACTTTCGTGTGATCAAGTGAGAACGCTAGCAAAGCGATCTTCCAAACTGGCTTTCTGAACCGGTTCCCAGTAAACTAGTTTTAGGAACGTAGTGAGAACAGCCTTTTATTCGACTTATGGTAGGTTGACAAAAGCAGACTTTAACGATTTATAGAAAATTTCAAAATTGGTAAAACATTTTATTCAGAATACTCTAAAACTTTAGTACAATACTTAAAAGTGGCTATTTCAAAGTCTTTGATGTTTCAGATCTTCAGACCAAGTGATGATTAGACGAACTACATGTAGCATTTAGACCAAATAGACCGAGTGTGTTGGCCATAATTGTGTTTGAAGATCTTAAACTCAATCCATCTGCCAGTATATATCAAGTTTTAGACAAATATGATTAAGTGCATGTAAAATGGGAGGATTGTCATTTACCATTAAATTTGTGATAATCAACCCACCAAATTGTCAATTTGAGATACTTATAGATTGTTAGTGATCTCATCATTCAACAGTCCATATCCTCCCTTTATTTTCTTCAGGTGTATTCCCTCTTTCACAAGTCACCAGACCATTTTCTTCAGCTTTCACATCATGTCATTATCAAAGTTGGAATGCTCTTAAAGGTCATATATACATGTAGGTCTATTCATTTACTTATTACTTTTTCTTTATTATATTTCAGTCCAGGTCAAATTCTCTCTGTCATCCATGAGACACTAGAAGGGCTTAGTTTTATGCACAGTCATGGCCTAGTTCACCGAGGTCTTAGTCCATCCAACTTATTACTAAACCCACAGGTAAGATTGCATATCCAGGTGGCATGGGAATCACAATTTTTAAAGAATTTGATACCGGTAGTTTAACTGTTTGCATGCTGAATTACTTTTGGGAGGATAATATTTTTTTGTTATTTTCTTTAATTCAAGATTTCCATACTGCACCATTGATACTTATGATTATTATATAGATGTTAACCAAGAACTATTACCTTTTATTAGCTTCTCTAATTTGAAGGCAGGGGAGAAAGCTAATTATTACGATTGTTGAATTTAATTAAAAAGCGCTCACTGTTGTCAGTCTTGAAAAATGACAGATTTTAGCCTGTTGAAGAAGATTTAACATCACTTCATGTATATCAAACATTTTCCATATAGACCCTAATTATATCAGGAGTAGGGATCATTGGGTAAAATTCGATTACAATGTGTGCTGAAAAGGTGATTTTATTTTTCATAATTCTGTTGGACCAAGATCATCATGACCTGCTTGAACTCAATAGAGCTCTCAATCATGATTCTGTGATGTCAGCTGTAATGCTGTGCTTTTAGATTTGATTTGTCTTGCAACTTGTGCCTATGTGCATTCCAACTTGACATTCTACTAAAGGAAAAACTTAGATTTTCTGTGCGCAATATAAAGACCGGAAATCAAAGAGAATCAGCTGTAGTAAAAAAACAATACCTTTTAAGAGAAGCCAAACTTGTGATATCATGATAATAATAATAAAATATAGGGCAATTGTATTATGCATATATCTGCCTTGTTAGGTGCTTAATGCGCTCCTATATATCTTTATAGATAGGGGTCCTTCTATATAGGGTCACTAAAGCAAATTTGGCTGTATATCACTGTTCTTGTTTTTGTTTTTTGTTGTTGTTTTTTTGTTATAGGGCCGGGTGAAGCTGGCAAAGTATGGACTCTATAACATCACCAACTGTGGAGCTGATGTGCCGTTTCCCATAGGGTAAGAAAAGAAACTCTGGTTATTTCCTTGGTTAGAATCCATCCATTGAAATCAGAAAAAATAGTACAATAAATCAAGTTTACTTTTATTATTATTTTTTTTCATTTTCAGGTAAATGATCTTGTTTTACAGTTATGATCTGCATGCTTTAAACGTACAAATACGGGGGGGGGGGGGGCTAATGATTAGTAACTAAAATCTTTTGGGGGCCCTATTGCCCTTCTCTCTCTCTCTCAAATCTTTCCACTTCCGAATACGGGTAATATAAATCTGCCCATTTTCCTTCCTATTGCATATACCCTCATTTTTATCAAAAGTACAATTTTCCAAAGTAGTATTCAATCTGATTGATTTGATTCAATTTCTGATTTCATTCTATTCATCATCATCCACAGCATCATAACATATGATTATAATATTTTGAGGTGCATTTTAAGTGGTACGAAGATAAAAATTGAAAAGGATCTGTGAAAGCCTATCTTTTAACCCTAATAAGACTTGACATTTTTTTGTGATAAATCTGCTGCACAAATTTTTTTTACCACGTCGCTCGCTGACTTTTTGCTTACAAGTCTCACGCAACTTTTGAGACCAAAATTGCAACCCCTTATACATGGTTACCAAATTATGCAACATTCTGTAAGTGTAAGCAGACCTAACATTGCTCAAAAACATGAATTTGTGTACAAATCCAATGCAAATAGTCATTGGTTTTAGCCAAAATTCTTAAATGTATCATTATTTGTCCTTGTACTGATTAAATTCAATTAATTTCATCCTGTTTATGGCCAGAATAAAGTCCCAGACAATTTCCATTAAAAAAACAATTTTTTGATAAACAAAAATAGATTTATAAGAAATTTAACAAACAATGAAATACATACATGTAAGAAAAATATTATAATATTGACATTTGATCAGAATCTTATCAAGGGTCTGTGAATAGAATATTAGCATTTTAGGGGCCTTATTAGTTAATTAGAGCAATATTTTGATTTTACGCATAAATAAACAAAATTGATTAGATGAGATTTTTTGAAGAATTTGATCATACTATTTTGTACATTATGCCATTGGCAATGTGCATGCATATTTTTGTTACAATCACGCAAATGCTGGCCAAGATCATTAGGTCTTCTTAGGCGTTTGAATAGCCCAGCCCAGTCTTTTGAGGGTTAAAGAGAATAGCATGTTAGAGGTGAAAAAAAAGCACACACTAATGTTGATTGGAGTTTGGATTCTTTTGAAATTAGTGGCTAACAAGGTATTCCCATCTGTCTTTCATCTCTCGAAGCCAACCAAGATACATGGCACCAGAAGTGCTCACCCCAGGCCCTATCGTACCTACCAACGGAGACACGCCCACCACGCCCCTCCCACCCAAGACGAACATCTCCTCTGGTCCCAAGGGGGATATATGGTCACTGGGAATGGTCATCCTAGAACTGTGCTTGGGTCAGGCTCTCTGGCCAGTGGCCACTCTCCCACAGATATTGGCCAAGGTGATGCTGCTGGGGAAGCATGGAGAACAGAAGCACCCTCTGGACACCATACTCGATGAGCATGGGGGGCGACAGAAGCTTGAGGTGGGAACCATTTTTATTGTCACTCTAGTGGTCGATGGAACCTCCCAAGAGTTATGGTTTAATCAGAGCTGTCGAGTAGTACTTATTTTCAGTGATTAGTACTAAACAAATGAGAAGAATACCGATGGTGTCATGCAAAATACTAATTTCTTAAATTTCAGTTTTATGTGTTGTCTTATGGTACAGTATTTTTGTGAAAATAATGATTTCCTTACCAAGATACTGATTTTCCGCCAATGAAATACTGAAATTTTCTTGTTCAGAATGGCATCTCTGCTAAATGCCAGTGCCACATGATATTTAATGCACACTCGTGTAATAATAGCCAGTAGTACGCAACCTGTGAGAATGATTTGACCAATGTGTTGATGCGTTTTATACCCCATGCAGTTGGGATCTTTAAGTGCGACTCTGTAAAGTAATTCTTAATCTTTGTGAAAAACACCACTGGAGTCAACAGTTCTGAAGAAGTTTTGTGAGAACCATGATTACATAAAGTGCAACTGTGAACTTATAGTCCTTGGTGGTGTTTCACAAAGATTTAAGTTTGACTAAAACTTGCACTTTGTTTTCTAATTGTGTGTGGTATACGGTATTACTCATCACCATACAGGTCAAATCGTGTGATTCATACATGCACTACTGCTATATGCTTATAGCACCTCCCTCAACTCTCAGGTTAAGCCAACATGTTAATACCTACTTGCGATGCAACAATCATGACCAGGGGGGTGTTTCACAAAGATTTAAGTATGAATTAGAGTCGTACTGGGATGTTGACGCGTACATGATATGCAACGTGCAATCTTATCGATCAATACGCAGTAGTGCACGTTCTCTTGGCATAATCTGACCAATGCATTCATGCCTTTTATAACAAACACAACCAGGCCGTGCGACTATAAAGTCAAACTTAAATCTTTTTGAAACACCCCCAGATGAGCTAAATCCGATATGGTTCATTGCAAAAAGCACCTTAGTAGTGGTCTAACGGGTTCTGACTCTCGCCTTAGAAACAGATGGTCTTCAACAAGAAATAGATCCACAATGTGCTGCACTCAACCCAGGTGAGGTGAACGGTTACCCGGCAGTATCAATTTCTTGAATGGACATTAAGCAGCTTGAGCTGGATAGCTGAAGCTGGGATAATGTACATGTATAGTGCGCTATTGAATAGGCAACTAGATTTTCCATGCGTATAAATGCTATATATTATTATTATGATTAAAATGATATTCATACACTATTCTTTTTGATTGAATTTTACAGATGTACCCTTCTGGTCTGCAGTCGTTTTTGAGAGCATGCCTGTCAGCGTCTCCTCTAGAAAGGTAGCCTTTGACATAGCACTCTTATTAGAAGTCTCTTTGCAGTTTCATTAAACCCTATATAGCCCGGGTTATTTTGAAGTTACATGGCCGGGGTCCCCCCCGATCTTGGCCGTTGATCACACGATCGGGTTGAAAATAGGCACACATGTCACCTATGACGTAATCTCCAAGATTGGGTAGTTAATACCCAAAGTTATGAACATTTATTTTTAAGTGATACATAGTGCTAATATGCATAAAATCATAATTTGGCTGTAAATCTTTTTTTTTTATATAGCTCCAAAATGGCTATGTTTTGGTCTGGACTCTGTTACATGTATTTTCAGCCGGGAGAACCCCAATAACAACGAACATGATCTATTACCATTCCTTTCCAGACCAAGCACCGCTCAGCTGCTCGAGAGCGATATGCTGGTTGGTATGAAGCCTTCCGAGCTTCTTCCGCCCAGTAGTCTTACCATGTTTAGATACCAGGGATTGAGATGCAAAGACCTTCAACTGGACACTGACCAGGACGATAGCCAAGAAGGTAAGGGCTACAACCTTGAACTTTGAAGAATAGTGCCTTTCAATTTAATTTCAATCTATCAGTCTATGATATACATAGAAGCATTTCCTTCACTGGATTTTACATTGAAAATTGCACACGTCGACATTACTATACACATAATTAATTAAATTAATTAAATTAAACATGAAAGAAAATTACATAAGTAGACATGACAAATAAAGTGGTGAAATGTATGGGGAAAAAAGAGAAAAGGCCAATGGTTCGGCATGTAATCAATCCGGAAAATAAATGCTTAAAAAGGGGTAAACCCTGCAATTCACAAGCCACCTCTGTTTATGCCTTTACCACCATGCAAAAACCTTGATAATAAACAACAATTCAATGATAAATTAAGATTTAGAGTTTAGACAACTGTTAAAAGACATACACAAATGCATAAGCAGCTCTAAAGCTATCCTTGATTGTAAATAGTCTGTATATCAGTGCTAGGTGCTTGGTAAAGTGAAATTCAAATTTCACTTTACAGTAAAAGTGAGTGTGCAACAGGGAAGTAAAATTTGCCTCTTAGTTTACTACAGTTATACATGTAGCTATAAAGGCTACATGTTAATGTGCCCAGCTGCCATTAAATGAATGAAAGAATGAGTGAGTGAGTGAGTGGATAGATGGATGGACGGATTGATTGATTGAGTGAGTGAGTGAGTGAGTGAGTGAGTGAGTGAGTGAGTGAGTGAGTGAGTGATTGATTGGTGGATTGATTGATTTAAAAAGAAATTAATTAATCAATTGATTATTGGATGGATGAATGCATGAATCTATGAATGAATAGATAGATAGATAGATAAATAAATAAATAAACATATAAATGAATGAATGAATTAATTGTTCAATTAATTATGTTTGATCAATAGAGGATGAGGACCACATGGCCGAAAGACCAATGAAAGAGGTTTACTATCTGTGGACGCTAGCAGGAGGAGACTTGGAAGGAGAACTCAAGAAGAAAGGCTTGCTCAGAAGTCAGCCTCCGCTATGTGCCCTCGCCAAGTAAGCATCTCAAGATGGTTTTTACTTAGGAGTCCCAAGTTTTCCGCAATACAGAAAACTGGAAAAAAAATCACAGAATTTAGGAAGAAACATAATTCCATGGGAACGCACTTGAAATTTAAATTACGAAAAATTATGGAAATCCCACCAAAAAAAAAATGAAACAAAACTGCATTAGTGAATAATCAGCCCATCAAACCTCCTCACTATGTTTGATATCTGTATGTCAAGCTTTATTTCCATGGAAACTTTTTTTCTAATATTTTCACTATTCATAATTGCTTTTTAATATATTTTTTAAGTAGTTGTCATCAACAAACACGGAATGTGATGTTTAGAATGCCCAAAAAGACGGAATAGGCAATTCATAAAGTGTAAAATTGGGGTCTCTAAATTTACTGTCGATAACAGAATTGGTCACAACTTGATAAGCCAGAAGATGTGTGCATTGCAAGAGGGGCATTTTAGCAAATGAAAAAAAAAGTGTAAAATTTGAAAACCAGGGTGTTAAGAGAGTAAGCACCTTTAAGAAACATTGATCGGTGTACAGATCTTAAATTTAAATATGTTTAGAAAAAAGGGAATTCATAACAAGATATTACAGAACAAATGAGAGAAATCAGCAAAGACACAACAAATATCCAAGGCAAGTGAAAGTATATCGAGGCCAATCGAAAGGATACCCAGTGCCAAGTGGTCCCCTTGTCAGACTGTACTTACCCCCCCCCCCCCAACACCACGCCATTATCTCTCTTTAGTTTCACTGGGATACTCTCCTTTATTATCTCTACAGTATTGTAACGGATGATGGCGATATGCACGGCAAGGAGAGAGATACAAGCTCTCTGAACGATGACACCGTAGTCATATTGTCCTTGGAGCAGCTGAAGAAAAGGCTAGAAAACATAGAGGAAGAGGCGTACTATCCTCTTCTTGGAGAGAAGTAAGTTAGACCCTTGTCTCTAATGTTCTTTTTTATATTATTAATGCATCTTGCCATTGCACGTTTTTACCTATATGGGGATATATATATCCCCATACCCAGTTGTTCAATATTACTGTACATCAGGGTGTACGTTATGTTGAAAATCATGTGATATGAACAGAACACTAAATTTTGAGTAAAATCAGACAAATGAATCACTGAAAATATCAAAATTGTATAAGTAATAACAAAGTTATCAAAATTTAGTGTAGGGGAAACAGTTCTATGCATGCCCTCATGGATATGCAACGAGTGAGCTGATAATGTCATCTTCCCATTTACATGTATATTCTTTTTTATTTTATTAAATGAATTATGTTTATTCAATTTTTTCCTCGAAAATTTAAAAATAGGATTGACTACTGATTTACTGTGTAACGTAATCAATACTGAAACTTAAGTTTTTACAAGGAGACATATTTTTAGACACATGTATAAAAAAATGAAATGGTTTTAATTCCATGAAATTCAACACGAAAAAAAAAAGAAATAAGGATATAACATCATCATAAGCCCACCTATTGCATATTCATGATGGGATGCCGATGACAATTTTTTGCAGACTATTGCTGAACTTTAAGATTAAAAAACATTCTTTTTTATCAGACTTTCTAACCTACATTTTCAGCCTGGAGTATCCCTTTAATTTTGTGTTTATTTAATGGGGTAGTATTCTACAAAATTCACCTCGCCTTGATTTGTGAAAGCTTCCTCTCAAAATCATTGCTCGCCGTGACTGCTTTGTTTTCCACAGTCCAAACGAAGGTCTGCCGACATCTCAAAGCAGTTCTGATCTCTCCCAAGTAGCTAGTCTTCCACTCGTGATCAGAGAAAGAGATATAGAATACCAGGTGAAGGATTCAACCTAATGGCCCGAATTCAAAAAGGTGGTTTTGAAAACCCACGGTTGAATCCACGGTTTATACAGATTTCCTGTATAGATTACGCTTATTTTAGCGCGTATTGGGCGCGTGTATAAAAAATTTAATGCTAATGCGCGCTTTTGTCACAGTGCACCAAATTGACGCCTGTTACCATGGTTAGATACGCGATTTTATTCATGAGTCCATTGTTTTTATTCATGAGTTCACTCTTCAAAGAGTGGACTCATGAATAAAATAGCGTATCTTACCATGGTAACAGACGTCAATTTGGCGCACTGTGACAAAAACGCGCATTAGCATTGGACATTTTTTATACATGCGCCCGATATGCGACAAATTAAGCGTAACTTATACAGGAAATCTGCATAAACCATGGATTCAACCATGGGTTTTCAAAACCACCTTTGTGAATTAGGGCCTTTCTGTCTATCAAGGCACAATTGATGTCAAGTCACTTGATTCCCCTTAAAGGGGAAGTTCACTCTGACAAAAAGTTCATTGTAAAAATAGCAGGAAAAAATAAAATATTGGCAAAGGTTTGAGGAAAATCCATCAAAGAATAAAAAAGTTATTAGAATTTCAATTATTTGATTTGTGACGTCATATGCAAGCACCTTTCCTACAATATACATATCGCATGGTTAAAAATTAATGAAATATAATTTTCTCAGAAAATTGAAATTTGTTTTTATTATTTCACACCCGCTCCTGAAAAGATAATAATACATAAGTCATTATGAACCATTGAAAAAATCAAATTTATGCATTTTATATAACATAACATATGGGGCAGCTGCTCGTTTATGATGTGACAAATCAAAAATTTGAAATTCTAATAACTTTCTTGATATTAATGGATTTTCCTCAAAACTTCACCAATATCTTTTATTATTTTATCTGCTATTTTTACAATATTGTTTTGTCAGGGTGAACTTGACCTTTAATGTTACCAGCTGTTCAGTTGAGGGAATAAACCTAAATATATTGCTCTCCTAGGGTTCTCCCTACTTACCCTTTGGTGCTCTATCTTTCAGGCAGATGATAATAATAATAATGACAATACTATTGATAATGAGAATGATAGTAATTTAACAACGATAATAAAAGTAATAATGAAAACTACAACAGTATATCAACACCGTTACCGATAATGATAATATTCATTTATAAAGCAAATGAAATATTACGTGTACTTTATAATGATTCTATTTGTTTTTAAAAGAAGAGACAGAGGTCTCTTTCTGGGTTCACTTTGTTGAATTAAGTTCCATTTTGAATAGGATTTTTAAGGGCAGAGCTCTTTTGACGAACTGAGATAATCATGTCAGTACTTGAATTCTCTTTAGAAACAAAGACGAGCACACTGATACGTACTATGGTGCATGCATGTAGAACCATTTTATTTAGAAAATACTTTCAATGGCTGTATGCATTGTAGATTGTTGGCTATACTGGCCTGTCATAGTTGCAATTAATTGGATCAATTGCAACTCTTTGTAAGATAGACCCCTGGGCCCCGTCATACAAAGAATTGCGATAGATCCGATTAACCACAACTATGGGAAGCCAGCAACATCAACATCTTAAATGCATGTTTATTCATTATACTTGCTAGATATGTATTTATACATTCAAAGTTTTCTTAAAATTCAGTGTATTTCTCTTTGTTTGCAAAGTGCAAATATCCTGTAGAAAAAATTATGACATGACATTGATGGATTTCTATATAGTTGAGGTCAATGAGATCAATCGCAGCTCTCAGAACCCAAGTCTGCACTTTAATACTATAATAGCTTTCACTTTATTTTTTCCCTTTATATCAGTTCCACCGTGTGGTGTTGTTTGACCGTCTGTTGAAGGGTTATCCGTTCACGATAGGGAGGATATGGAAGGAAGCAAGGACTGATATTCCTACCATGTATAGAGATGAAACATGGGCAGCCTTACTGGGGGTTGAGGTGAGTTTTATGGTTTGGAAAATATTATACAAAACCTTGTCATGCCTTTGCACACTAGCTCGTAGCCCAAGATGTATTGATAATGATAGTGATGATGATGATGATGATGTTGTTAATGATGATGATGATGGTGAGGATGATGATTATGATGATGGTGGTGAGGATGATGATGATAATGATGATGATTGATGATGGTGCTGGGTGGTGGTGGTGGTAGTAATGGTGGTAGTGGTAATGGTGGTGGTGTTTGTGGTGTTTTCTGGGGGGGGGATGATGAGGAAGAAAAGGATGAGGTTGATGATAATGAAGGTTATGAGGTTGGTGATGATGAGGTTGATAATGATGAAGAGGATGATGATAGATGATGTTCCTGATTATTATCTTTGTAACAGTTAGTAATTGTGGTCAGTAATAATGAAAATGGTGATGGTTGTAATGCTGATACTGTTGCTGTTGATGTATATTTCAATAATGCCCCCCCCCCCCCAAAAAAAAAAAAAAAAAAATAATAATAATAATAATAATAATAAATAAAAATAAATAAATAAAATGACAATAATAATAAAAATTAAAAAAATGATATATAATAATAATCATAATGATAGTAATAATAATTATAATAATAAAATAATAATAAATGAAAATGTCAATAAATAAATAAATGAAATAAATATAACAAAAACTAAATATAAATATTATGAATAATAAAAATTAATAAACATTTTAAATAAGAAAATGATGAGCATCAAGTGAGTCCCATTTCTGCTATTGCATGCAGGGTGATATCCAAGCAAACTATGACGCCATAGACAAGGAAACCCCTACAGCAATGGATAGACAGATAGAGGTAGATATACCAAGATGTCATCAGTACAATGAGCTTCTCTCATCAGATGTGGCACATAACAAATTCAAGAGGATACTCAAGGCTTGGGTTGTTTCTCATCCAGAACTCACGTATTGGCAAGGTATGCAGTAAAGGTTTATTGAGAATTCACAGTTTACTCACCCTTTTCATTTTATTGAACCCCCCCCCCCCCCCCGGAAAAAAAGGCTGTCTTTTTCTGATTCATTACATTATACATGTATATTGTATGTCCTAAAAATTCTTAGTGTTGATGTGAATGAAAATGTGTTTGAGTGGATGAATTTTGTAATTTTCATGATTTTGGATGGGATCCCAACCAAAATAATCAGAACTACCTATTTGTGGCCACTACACTTTTCTAAGGTAAGAGTGTTACATGTAGATGATACTCCAATATGATTCAATTTTGAATAATTGATTTATCAGGCATGGAGAGCTTTCTTGCTCTCTCTCTCTCATTAATGATATCATTTTCCTTGAAAAGGGCTCTTCCGAGCCCTTATCTTACAAATTAAGTGATTGGGTATTGGAAAGCTACAGACAAAGATTATATCCTGAAATTTTAGACCATTCCATGATTGAGAAGTGGTATAAGAAATTTCTTTACTTTATACATGTATCCTCCACAATGTTATTTGGGCATACATTATATTGGAATGGTAAACATTACTTTTTAGGAGGATGTACAAAAAAATGTACCTACTTAAAAAATAGGCAGCAAGCAATTCAGAAGAAAGTGAGAATAAGATGAAAAATTTACGAAAATGCTGTTTTTTTATTATTAATGTAATAGATTTTATTATGCCAGTCAATTTTACATAACTTGGGATTCCACTACTTTTTTGTCTCGCCCACCGGAGGTGAAGGCGAGACTTAGGGATCCAAATGTCGTCCGTCGTCCGTCCGTTACAAACCTAATGACACATAACTCCACAACCGTAAGTCGATTTCCAACCAAACTTGGATGGTAGATGGACTTGGGGGACCTGCATGTTATGCTGCAGTCGGAGGTCACATGGTTAGGTCAAAGGTCAGTTTGAGGTCAACGTTAAAGTTTACATGCAAGACTCTCTTATGACACCTAACTCTGCAACCGTAAGTCGCATTTCATCCAAACTTGGATGGTAGATGGACTTGGGGGACCTGCATGTTATGCTGCAGTCGGAGGTCACATGGTTAGGTCAAAGGTCATTTTCAGGTCAACATTAAAGTTTACGTGCAAGGCTCTTATGACAAGGGTTATTCCATCCCAGTCATTTCACAATGAAGTTTCGATATAATTCTCTTGCGTGCCCTCGCAAATCACAATATTTCTGGTCATTTTCATAAGTGGGCGAGACACAAAATTTATTTTGCCTTGTTGTGATCTTTGTAGGTTTGCATGGTGGCATTTATAACGTGGAGAAGGTTTACGTTTCATTATGTGTAATACGAAGAAGGGAAAGGAAATACAGGCAGAAAAATTGAAATGGAAAGACGAGAAAGGATGAAAAGAGGAAATTAGAGGTATTCTTTTCTTGAAAGTGAGTGAAGTCCTGAAAAGGACTGTAAACCAGATGAGATGAGCTAAATATGGCTTGAGTAGCGATGGTTTGAGTAGTAGCAGGATGAAGTGAAGAGAGGTTATTCGACGTTTCGGGCAGGTTGACTGTCCGTCTTCAGGAATTTTCTGCCTGTATTTCCTTTCCCTTCTTCATATTGCACATGGTGAACCGTAAACCTTCTCCATGTTACTTTTTTATGGTTCACTCCACATGTACATGTAGTTGCACGGTAAAGCTACATGTATTCGCCCTGAGATATAGTGGGGAGAAGACAATAAAATACTCGCATCGTCTGTTCATTCATTTCAGGATTGGATTCACTCTGTGCTCCTTTCCTCTACCTCAATTTCAAGAATGAAGGTAAGACTCCATGATCTAGAAAGATACATACTTGTGGAGCGTTGTGGCCCAGTGGATTAGTCTTCTGACTTTGAAACAGAGGGTCGTGGGTTCAAATCCCAGCCGTGGCGTAATTTCCTTCAGCAAGAAACTCATCCACATTGTGCTGCACTCAACCTACATTGTAGGTGAGGTGAATGGGTACCCAGCAGGATTAATTCATTGAATGCATGAGCACTGAAAGGCAGCTCGAGCTAAAGCCGGGGTAATAATAATAATAACATCGTGCCTCAGAAAAGAATATTTCTAGATAGATGGCACTATATAAATGCCTATTATTATTATTATTATACTTCTTTACTGTTTTCTTAACTTGTTCAATTACAATTGCTTCTCCTTTTCAATACATGCACTGAATGAAGCTAGGTGTTTATCATACACCAGAATGATTATTTAGAACAATGATTAATTACAATAATTTATGCTTGCTTGAAATTATATTCATTTCATTATCACATGCATTACCTTGTTAAGTAATTAAACATAGGAAACAACATGTGAGGCCACACTGATCGAACAGGCATTTTTCAGTAATTTTTCTGATCTTCATTTGCTGATCACTCTGTAATTATACATATTCCGGAAAAATCATTTGGAGATATTTTTTCTGTGTAAGTTTCGTTCAACTCTGTAGATACTAGTACTAGAGTTTATCTTTAAGCCTCATAAAAATAAATACCTCTGTTTTTTATAAGCGCCTTTCTCAATGATCCGCTTTGTGTAAATGCATCTATAGGAAAAACAGGCTGACATGTTGATTTTATGCATTTTATTTCAGCATTAGCCTATGCTTGCCTGAAGGCCTTCATCCCTAAATATCTCTACAAGTTCTTTATGAAAGACAATTCTCCAGTAATCCAAGGTAAGAAAACAGACAATAGTATAAAAATAATACATGTCACAGAGGAAATTAGTGAGAATTGCATGCAGGATATACCTGTAGAACAGCTCTAACACACTCAAGTCATAAATTCCTTCTGGCAGCTGGCTCAGGTCTTTGTTTCATTTTTTTTATGTATGTATTCTAAGGTTCACTCTAATTAACTAAATAAGGCCCTAAACTGTTATTTTTCGTGCAGCCTCTTTGTAGGAATGTGATCAAATGTACTCTAAAAAATTAAATGGTTACAAAAGTTGTGCAAAACTCTAATAAAGTCATGGCATGGCACGGTACGGTGCCTGATTTATTGTGAAAAATGATGAGGGGGGCTGAATCATCCCCCCTTATTGTGCTTAAATACATCAAAACTGAAACACATTTATTCACATAAAAGGCAATGAAATTGCTCAGAATTAAGAAGATATTTCCATTGAATGGCCAAATAGTTGGGCGCTCAGCACAGTTTAATGTTATGAGGATTCCCCATAATTTGATCAAGCTGCCTATCGTAACATTTTGACAATATATAAACTATCCTGAGATAATTGGTCATGTTCAGAAACAAGTGCCTTTCATTTTTAATGCTTGTTTTGTTCTTTTAGAATACCTTGCAGTTTTCTCTCATATGATTGCATTCCATGATCCTGAGCTGAGTAACCATCTACAGAGTATAGGTTTCATCCCAGAACTCTTTGCAATCCCATGGTTTCTCACCATGTTCTCACGTGAGTATCTGCTGTCCACTGACAAAAGGCAAAAGGAGACAACGCTCCGGGGGGGGGGGGTGCCAGTCAAATGTATTGCTGTACACACGCGTGGCCAAATTATTTCCAAATACCCCCTAAACGAGTTTTTCTCTGTGTGAAAAATAATCCCCTAAACAAGTTTTTCGCTGGCTTTATTTACACATTTTGGCCCCTAAATAAGTTGTCGCCAGAATATGACCCCGAGGAAAAAGTTTTGGGGGAAAAAAACATATCCTAAACACGTTTGGCTAGTCTTAAAAAAAAGCTTTTGGAAAAAAAAATACCCTAAATACGTTTCACCCTGCAATTGACCATTGACCAGTCTTTCAAAACTACCCCTTTTTTTTTTAAATCAGTGTTTTTGATACCCTTAACGAGTGCATGCACGGCCCGCGTCCAAAACTGAAAAAAACACCCCTTTAAACGCGTTTTTTGGTCACACGTGTGTACAGCAATATATTTGACTGACCCCCCAGGACAACGCTAGCTACTTGATTGAATTCAACTCCTTTATTCTTTTCCATTAAAAAAACATAAAAATATGCACATTCATGATACAAAAAGCTGAAATATACTGTACATGGATAATATATACAATAAAAATATATCAAATACATAACAAATTAAGATCACAACAAATTAAGATCACAACTGAAAATAGATTGGATAAGGAACATATAGGAAGCTTTTAAAACAAGCATGTAAATGTCAGGATTTATTTTTTTGTTGTTGACTTTTTTCCCTTGATTTGAGATATTTTCTGTATGATGTTCATGATGATGCTAAAGGAATTGAGTTGCGTAGCCCCCATTTCTCGAATATAGATTCAAAAGCAAGTACCTCTCTATATATTTCTACATAAAACAATAGCACATTTTTCTCATTTACTAAGAAACTTATTCCACTATTCCACATAGTTGCTCCTTTTTGTCATTGGATGGATTCTTGACCGGCATTTGAATGAAATTTTGGTGTGATTTCTGTGAAATGTATGTTTGGACTGAGGCCAAGTCCACCCCAAAACAAGAATTTAATTCCTCTTGATCTACTGCCATTTAGTCCAATTACCGCATGATCTTATGTCTGGTCCATTAGTGGTTCGTCCACTTTTCACATGGTCTAATCACCATCTCTTCCAATCACCATTTTGTCTACTTATTATCATTATTACTAGTGAGTAGATCATATTCATACATGTACATGTATGCACATACTTACTCTGTATAATACTAGGATTTGGTTTTAAACCCTCATTTACTAAATTCACACCAATGTTTCTGGCTTGAGGTTTCTAAGGTTGTGTTCCCTAATTACTTACAACCCCAATTTTACACTCTTTCAATTCTTTAATTGACTTTGTATGCATTGGATGATGTCAAGTGTAGTGTTGAATTGTGGTGTTGGGATTGACTTCGGGGGAAAATAGACGTATTTCAGGCAGTTTGTGTTGAGTGTTGGTGTTGAACGTCGTCTGCTGAAGCAAGCATTCCAGATGGTGTTAACGATCTATGTGTAATTTCCACATTCACCAACGCCAACCTCCTGGGATTGGGAAAGTCATGATTTCAAGTTCAGTGTTGCGGATCTGAAGCTCACGAACAGGCGGCGTACAGGATAAAACTTCCCTTAACATTAGCAATAACTGTTAAATGCATATCATTAGAGCTTTATAAATTTTTATGAACAATAATAATTACTCTTTTGGCTTTTTGTAGTCATTTTAGCGTTTGCATTCTGTACAATGAGATTTTACTGCTATTTTCTCCCAGTTTCATCATTGAGACTTCTCGTGTATAAAGTTGAGATGATCACGTTGCGCAGAGGCATGACGTCATGAGCTACCAATAACACAATCTCTGTCGTTCTTCTGAACCCAACTCGGTGTTGGAACTCAGCTCAACAGCCTATTCATGCTCTCACCACCAACACCAAACACCGTACTTAAAGGTCAAGTCCACCCCAGGAAAATGCTGACTTGAATAAATAGAGAAAACTCAAACTAGCATAGTTCTGAAAATTTCATCAAAATCGGTTGTAAAATAAGAAAGTTATGATATTATAAAGTTTCGCTTATTTTTCACAAAACATGTGATAATGCACAATTAGGTGAGTCAGTCGATGATGTCCATCACTCACTATTTCTTTTGTTTTTTATTGTTTGAATTATACAATATTTTATTTTTTACAGATTTGACAATAAGGACCAACTTGACTGAACCATATAGTATTAAACAATGCTAATTCCACATGTTCAGAGAGGAATTAATTGTTGTATCACTTGACAATGAGGAGAATATAAGAATATTTCATATAATAAAATACAAAAGAAATAGTGAGTGCGGGATGACATCATAGTCTCCTCATTTGCATACCAGCCAGGATGTGCATATAACTGTTTTGTGAAATTAAGCGAAACTTTAAAATGTCATAACTTTCTTATTTTACATCCGATTTTGATGAAATTTTCAGTGTTATGCTTGTTGGATTTTTCTCTTTTTATTCAAATCAACTTTTTGTTGGGTTGGACTTGTCCTTTAAAATCACCCATTGTTTTTGTGTGCCATTCCTCTTTCTATGTTGTAAACATGTTTCCCCTTCATAAGATCTTCCATCTATAGGATGTCCTCCTTCTTAATACATCATCCTTAAATCCTTAATAGATTTTGTAATCATTACATTTGTGTTGGTTATTCCTCTTTCTGTATCGTAGATGTGTTTCCCCTTCATAAGATCTTCCATCTATGGGACACCCTCCTGTTGGGCACATCATCCTTCCCTCTGTGTATAGGAGTAGCAATTTTACAGCAACTGAGAGCAAGCTTACTCATCGCTGGTTTCAATGAGTGCATCCTTCTCTTCTCAGACATGCCTGGTAAGTGTTGTATAACAAATAATGCCCAGGTGAGAATGTGTTTAGTGGCGGTTCTGTGCACTCAAGGGTATTTTTTAGTGAGAGATGCTTGCACCGCCGCATTACAAATAGGTCATTTGTTCCAGTGTCGCATCCAAAATATTAATAGATTAATAGGTAAAATTGAAGCATTGTCAAGTGACTAATCGCTATTTGGAAGATCTTTGTATTCATTAGAAGAATGGGTAGTAGTTTCTTTAATTCTTTGTAGTATATATCAGATTGCAATAAGAGAGGGGCCACAGCACACAAAAAATAGTGCTGTGAATTTCATTTTTTTTATCAATACATATTTTCTTCTCATATGTTTTTATGCAGTATGCATTTGAAACAATTTTGTTTTACCGTTTGGATTTTCCAAGTTGAAAAACATTAGCATAGTCATCATTTACCAAATTTTAGGATAAAAATAGTTATTGACTGGAATATATTTTGACTTCTGCCTGAAAATGTTATTAATTTTTTTTTTTTATCTGATCTGAGTTTATGGCAAAAGAGTCTTGTTAGGTATTAACCATACATGTTTGGCTTATGGATTCATTTCATTTTGCAATGACAGAGATTGACATCGAGAAATGTGTGAGGGATTCCATCCGCATCTTCTGCAACACTCCCAAGAGCGCCACCTATAGGAAGTATGCACACCCGCCCAAGAAGGTAGATCGGATAACGGCAACGTCTCAGATCAAACCAGTCTCATACTACAGCACAGACTACCACGATCAGCCTAGATCGGAACTGGTGAGTGTATCTTTCACAATTTTTTTTCACTGTTGAATTTCTTCTGCTTGTCAGTTGTAGTACACATTCATTCGACATGAAAGGGGAAGTACACATTCATTGAAAGATTTTCATCAAATTTTCACTAATATTTTTTCTGTTTTTTTTCTGCTTTTATTAGAACCATTTTAGTGTCAGGCTGAACTACCCCTGTAAACATTTTGAAATCATTACCACAGCTGGCCTTTATTGTTTAAGTTTTTAAATTCTTAACCACCAACTGTATTTGATCTTTGTAATGTGTCTTTCAAGTCAAGAGAAGCCCTGTCACAGAAAGACCTGAAAGAAGAAGTGGCGCCTCGAATCTCTGCTGAAGATCTTCTTGAACTCTGCGACCTTCGTGGCTCCAACTCTTCTCATAGTCCAACCAAGAAGAATAAGAACAGCAAGCCCATCATCCTCATTGTCGACATCCGGTCAAGTGACGAGTATCCTTATAAATGAAACAATGTGATTATAATCTGTTCATTGGCCATCCAGTTCATCGTCAATCATAAGTTACTGAGCAATGTTCTCTGTCAATTCTAGAGCTTGAACGACTAGAGCCAAAAGTGAAATTAAACAAATCATGTACCAATCAATGTTTCAAAACATAACCATGCAAGGTTGATGCATTTTTCTGCTTTCCAGCTGAGTATTTTGCTTGAGAATAACCCGTATTAGCCGGCTTCAAAAATAGTTTGTTTGTTTGTCAAATTCTTGATTTTATTGTTTTTTTTTCATTGGAAATCGTTTGCGACTTTATTCTGACCATAAACAAGATTAAATCAATTGAGCTTTATCCGTAAAATTATAAATAAGGATACATTGATGAATTTCAGCTAAAAACACAATTTGCACATTTTTCAATGACACGCACTTACATGTACGTAATGTTTGGTAATTTCTGAACCATATACCTGCGGCAATGCAAATTGGTATGAAAAATTTGCACAAGATTTGAAAGAAAAAAGTGTGCATGGTCAACAAATCATGCTCAGCGGATTTATCTCGAGAAATGTTGATTGGCAGCTTAATCCATTTACATATTTACTATGTGTATATACTCAACTGCGCTTTGATACTTGGTATCATATTATTACCCCGTCTGTAGATAAGCTGCCATATTAATAGGCGCTAAAGCATTCAAGGAATAAATCCTACCGGGTACCCATTTACCTCACCTGGGTCGAGTGCAGCACAATGTGGATAAATTTCTTGCTGAAGGAAATTATGCCATGGCTGGGATTCAAACCCACGACCCTGTGTCTGGAGACTAATCCACTGGGCCACAATAAGCAAAATACTCAGCTGGCAATCAGTTAATACGCATGAAACTTGTATTGGTGTGCTTTGTAGCTTATAGCATTTCAATTTGTGAATTTCACCTTTAGCTCTTGTTGGGGTCTTTTTGGAGTGCACATTTTTCTGTCTTTGGCATTCAGGGTATTTTCTGAGAGACTACTCCTTAAACCACGGCGCTTCCACATGGGGTAATACAGCATTTGCTCCTGCGACAATTCCTCCAGCCTTTATTTCGTCTTGGGTTTAGGGTTGTGCTTAGTGGGGTAGGGTATAGTGTTAAATCCAGGGTTGACGTCAGCCATTTTATCAGGGTTCCCTGCCCATCAGGGTAAATTATTTTACTTTTTTCCAGTCAGGGAAAAATGAGGGAATTTGATTTTTAAAAATACCTCAAATCATGGGAAAATGCCTTTAATTGGGGGAAAATCAGGGAATTTTGATTATCCCAGAAGTTGAAAGCACAGTAGTCAGTCAGACTCTGTTATATTTTGTTGCATATCAAAACAACATCCATTGAATGACTGGTTATGGCGGTACTCATTAGTTTTACATTATTGCTTTTTTACTGAAAATACATGTAATTTTATATACTGCAACAACTTAGAAAACATGCGAAACTGGGAATGGGTTTAAATAATTATCAGGGAATTTTTTAACTTTATCAGGGAAAAATCAGGGAATTTTTTTTTCTTGAAAAGCTGGGAACCTTGTTGAATGGTGTGTGAAATTTATCATGGAGCAATTGTTCCCAGAGTAATTATCATGGAACCCCCCCCCCCCTGGACACGATAACCTGAAAGCTGAATGTCCGTATGAATGTTCCTTGACTGATAAACCTTGTAACAGCTTCTCAAGAGGACATATACCAGCCAGTGTGAACATTCCTTTCAACTCGGCTTTCTCACCCGAAGGGGACTTGATCCCCTGTCCTGCAGTGACCCAGCTGTACAACCACAGGGGCAGGGTGGTGACGGTGGTGGGACACAAAGGAAAGAATGCACCCAATGTGAGTATGATTCCAATTCCATTCAATTTAATTCAGGTTTATTGCAAAAAACAGAATTGGCAATCACAGACTGAATTGTACATGCTTACACAATGCCAGAAAAATATGATATGAGAAGAATTAAAACTTAATAAGATTCATAATAGATATTCAATAATGTGCAGTTATAAAGAGATATAAAAGGGATTAAGAGATAAATAGCACAGTATTGCTCACCTGTCATACAAATAAAAGCTCATTTAGCATTGATGATTGGTGTCTATAATCATCACCATTTATTTCAGACAGCATTGTCCCTGAAGGGTAACTACATGTAACTGTAGCGAGCCATGATCACACTTCCCCTAGAAGTTTGATATGCCTTCACTCCTAAGGTACATTGTATCTTTAACCTCAAATAGACTGGGCTATTTCGACGCCTAAGAAGACGGGGGGCGGGGGGGACGATTCAGCCCCCCGCCCCCCTTATGATCTCGGCCGTTGATCGACGGATTGCGACGAAAATTGGCACGTGCGTTAGCCATGGCTTTATCTACAAAACTATAAGATCAAATTCTGCGAAAGATCTCATTGCTAATTATGCTAATTTATGCGTAAAATCAATCAACTAAATAATGCCCCTAAAATGCTAATTTTTTATTCATAGACACTTTATTGGAATCTGATCAAATTTACTTAGAAAATTTTCAACTTCACATTTATTTTTTCATGTATTTTAAAGTTTTCTAAGTTTCATATGTATTTCTTTGTTTTTTTTACTTTCTATTTTTTGTTATTTTTTCAATGGAAAATGTCGGGGACGTTATTTTGACCATAAACAAGATGAAATTAATTGATTTTAATCAGTAAAAGGAAAATGATGATACATTTATGAATTTTGGCTAAAAACACTGTTTGCAATGGAATTGTACACGAATTCACATTTTTGAGCAATTTTGGATCTGCATGCACTTACAAAAAATTGTGTAATTTTGGAAATACATACCCGGGGGTTGCTGAATGATTGCTGAATCAGCCCCCCACCCCAGTCTTATTACGGTTAAAGAAATAATGTTCTAGTTTATTTTTTAGATTAAAGAATAGAGAATAAGGAGAGCAGTGTCCGGGAAATCATGCAACAAAGCTAATGGACACTGCTTGTGTTGATTTAGCTAAGCCTATTGTATTTTACACCTTGCATATGTATTTAATAATTGTTTTTTGTTGAAGGTTATCATAGGAAACTTTTTAACATATTTTCCCAGAAGATATTTCATTTCCAATAATTCTTATTAATGCAAATTACATACAGTATTCCTCTATGTATTTTTTTATGATTGATCGTCCAACTTTCCTTTTCATATTTTCATATCCAGTTTGCCAGAGAGCTGGTCAAGCTTGGCTTCAGCAAGGTATGTGTGATGCATGGTGGGATAGATTGCCTCCGCTCGACTGGACTTCTCACCGTCTCTTCACCTGACCTTTGACCTGACCCTGTCTCCGTAGTGCGAGCAACTCTCTTCACAGCCTGTGAGGGCAAAGCAATAGTTAGAAAAATATGTAATAGTATCCAAAATAGTTATTAACAATGACCTCTATACATTTGTATCGTGTATATGAATTGAATTATGATATACACATTGAGTGGTATTCTGTTAGCAATGCTTTAGTTAAACCTGGGTTATCTTAGACCACACTTTTGCTGAGTACCAGTTGTAAACTTATTCTCCAATTAACAATTATTCCTATCCTACTGCAAAAAGTTATTAATAAAAAAATGTATTGAGTCCCGAAATGTTAAGAATAGCAAAATACAGTAATCTTAGTAATTCTAATTAATGGGTATATTTTAATTGCCACGAATATAGAAGAAATATTATGAAGCCAGCATTCCATGAAAGTGTGGTTCAATGTTCTAGTTTAGACTAGGGTTAAACCTAGGTATAATTATCAGAATATCACCCATTGTGTATTAGACATACAAATCATAGTTGAATTGCGTCAGTAGAGATAAATTACGACTTGAAACAAAATTATTCTAATGCATTGAAAAACCATTACTTTAAAAAAAAATTCTTTATAGATTTAAAGGGGTACTCCAGACTGGATAATAATCTAAATACAGTGGTGGAATTCTTCAAACAAAACGCTGACATTTTCATCAAAATCTGATTTTTTTTTTTTCAGCTATTGAATATTTAAAGTTCTGTGATATTTTGTGAAAAAAGTTACATGCATGCCATCATCAATATGCAATAGGTGGGCTGATAGTGTCATGTCTCCACTTATTTTTTATTTTATTACATGACATCATAATTATTTCATATGTTCATACATTATGTGCATGAACATGTCTCTGTTGTAACAAAACAGGTTTCAGCATTGATTATCTTACACAGTAAATCATTGGGCTCTTATAACATTCTTGGAGGACAAAACTGAATAAACATAATTCCATTTAATAAAGTACTAAAGAATAAGTGGGGAGATGACGTCATCAGCTTGCTCATTGCGTATTCATCCAGACACACAAAGAACACTTTCATCAAAATAACGCAAAACTTTGAATCGTCGTAACTTTGCATTTTCCTCATCCAACTTTCATGAAATTGTCAATGTTTCGTCCATTAGATTTTAATATGTTCAAACCACATGATTTTCAGCCTGGAGTGCCTCGTTAAACAATGAAAATGGATTAAGATAGAAGCTATGCATTGATTATCAGCAAGGAATATCAATGACCTTATTAGAACCAAGTGGATCTACAACAGTAGACATATTTTCATAGTCCCTCAATATATTGTGTGTATTGATCTGCAGCTGGCGCATCTGACAACTCAGTTTACATGTATTCCCTCCTCTGAGGGAGGCGCTCTGAGATTACGATGTCATATGTGTAAGGTTTATACTGCATTCCAATCAATATCCAACAAAATTCCATACCACTATTTTCATAGATGTAATCAAGAAAATATATTTTTTCTTAAATTGTTTTTTTTTCTCACTAGTAATCTGGTGGAGAGTTCAGAGACAATTGTTGAATAATATTTACTTCATGAACACACAATTTGTATTGCCAATTATTCCACATTTCCTTGTATCTTGCCAATTATGTCATTTTTATTCAACTATTTTTTTTTTTTTTTTGGGGGGGGTATTTACTTAGATGTAACTACATAAACTGACATGTTATTCCCACTAATCCTCTTTTCTCTTACCTGTGGGTATTTCTTTTATTGCTATATGATGTCAGTAGATGGATTTTCCTTGCTTGTTTTTAAAATGTAAGAAATCAGTATAAGTGCATGTGGGATCGGACAAGGACGATTATTGCTTGGAAAAATCACCTCTCAGGAATGATATAACTCTCAATAAATACTACTAAATTATAATAATGCTTAGTTTTTTTTATAGCGCATATTACAATTCAGTCTCATAGTGCTATAGCAATAACAGGTGTAGGTCTTTTCTACCTGAATAATTTAGCTTAATTTATATTCAAACAATCAAACACTTGGGTGGTCATGTCATCAAGTTGTGTTTGAACATATTTTGAGATCGTTACCACAACTGAAATTTACCTTGATCCTGTTAATATTGGTCATCCTTACTTTCAAGTAGAATCCTAATCAAACCCAACATCCTCATAGACACGCGAATATGTGCAACAATTGATGTTAGCCTAGTATTTTAAGCATATCACAATTCGAAATAATGTGTTCAGAGAGGTGAGTAACTAGTGCCCAAAGTATCATCAGGGATCTGGCAGCAACTTCCGAAAAATAATATACCGTGCCCACTTCTCTTGCCACCACTGAATGAGATAGTTGCCCAATGGACCTCCTGCTCCCCGGTATGCATCTATCTCTCGTTGAATGAGAACCTCTTTGGTCAACTCCTCCTCAATATCTCCTTTGCATCATCATGATTATGATTTGGGCAAGAGAATGTGTAGTTTTTGAGGTCTCTTTGCATTTTAATAGGTATACCTGAACAAGTTATATGAGCCCAGTAATCACAAAGCTTGTCATTAAGGCCTTCTTTATACTCACAACCGATCCGTTTCCTCCTTATGCCATGTTTCCGGCGAAAATCCAACTCCTCTTCCGAGTCATAGAGTAAATTACAAACTCGGCAGCGATTTGTCCTTGTCCTTGGAGGTGGGGTCTTTAGTGAGAGGCACGTTCTTTTTCCTGACTACCCTCGCCTGAGGCTGTCAACCTTATTTTCAGTACACATACAATACAAATAGGATCTAGCAGAGATCAAGGTCAAGTTTTGCAACATTTTCTTCTGAGCCGTTAATCACTTATCCATATCATTTCCAGAAAGGCAAAAAAATGGATTCCTTTCAAATGTCTTGAAATACTGGTACTATCTCCCTCTGATATTGTGAAATGACTTTGCCAGTTTCAGTTCTCTGATCAAGATATCTTCATCCCTATAGGTGTCTACTTCTTTAACCTTGCCGATTCGGGTGGCATTTGCCTGCTTTTTATAATTTCTTTCCAGTTTGCCAATGAAGGGTTCTGCCCGTGAAGCCCTTTTCACATTTACTTCAGTGACATTGGCTCCCATTGCATTCTTTTCCCTCTTGAACTTTCTGTTTCATACTCCATGTCAAGATCCAGTGGAATGTTTTTCTCAGTTCCTCATAACAAAATGAAACAAGTGAATTTTTGGATGGTTTTACTATGTAAAATTTGTCCCAGAAAATAGGAAACCAGAAGGAGGGTAGAAATTTTCTTTGATATTATGTTATTTCCTCACAAAGAAATACATTTTGATAAGATCGGATCAGGCAGGAATGTATTATAACAACTTGAACAGTCTAGTGTGCCATTTGCCCAGTGTCAGTGAAAAAATATGCTTCTACCCAAGATTGATAACCTATGTTCCATATGTATTAAATCTTTCAAAGGGATATCGAGTGTCCATGTTGCCCAACTGAATGACCCTGCATCAATTGATTGGGTGTGATTCCTGAACTTTGAACGCTTCTTCTGGTATTCCTTCGCAGGTGTTTTTGTCAGAAATCCCTCTGCCTTTGCCTTGGGTAAACTTAGACTTGGTGTTGGCCTTATCAGGCTTATGTGCTTTGATGCTGTTTGGTGGTACTGCTCCTTGATTTCTCCTTTCAGTGTGGGTGGGCTTTTTTTCACCTTCATTTCACATTTGTGACACAAATAATCCGATGGATTTTTTTGGATATCTTCACTTTCACCAACGATAAGTTGTACAGCTGATATAAGTTTGACTCTTGTGCATCTGGCTGAATTAAGCTTTACATACGTTTTGCATGTAACCAGCTGAGTATCACAAATCATGCACCAGCGACTACCGTAATGTTCACGGAAGGTGATGCCAATGCCATGATGATATGGTGAGAGCCTCTAGGCTTACCTCTAGTAGAACTCTACATTTCTAATAATGCATCCAAAAACTTTTGAGAAAATACAAATATATTGGCCTGTCATGTACCGCTAGCACTAACTTTAATAGGTAGCAAGAAATCCTTCCCTGACTCTGGCCGAGCTGAGCTGATATCTGTGTAGATCTATTACATCAATCCCATGTGCACAATGCATGCACACAGCTGATAACACGTGCAAAACGTAAACAACGTTGCACTGTTGTTCGGCGTGGCGAGATTGACAAGTAACTCATGCATATTTATGAAGCCTCTTTTTAAGCGCGAGATGAAACTTGTAGATATCGTAGATATTCCATTCTGAAAATTCATGAAACTGTTAATTACCTTATTTATCAATCTAGTATGAATGAGAGCGCGAAATGTGTTGACTCAATTAAGGCCTGAAAACCGAACATTTTAAGCATTTTTTTAATATTGTGTTACGGCCTACTTGTGCGCATATGGTAATCCTCCTATGCAGAGCTACTCCGCCGTTAATGCCACAGTTCCATTATTGTTATTATTACTAGATCTTTGAGACCCTTGACATATCAAAAATGTCATTAAATCATAATATTAGTAAGTATAAAGTATAAAACTTTTCGAAATATACCTGTTGCTATGGTATAGTAGGTCTTCCTCAGTTGAGGTGAATGCCTTGGTAGGAAGTTGTTACTTTGCAGACGGTAGGTTGTCATGACTGCCTGTTGGTGTTTGCATGGACCACCAGTGTTACCCATAGGACATGTACATGTGGAAAGCTCCATATTCACATGGTAGACGTTCCCCCCAGCAGTACTTGGTACTGTGTAGTGTGTTTCATCATCCTATGGTAGAAAAATTAATTTTGAAAAATAGGGAGGTTGACGAGGAAAGTGGTGTAGCTTGCTCATAGAAATGAATATGCGTCTTGTTAGATACCTGTTAACCATTATCCATGTTTAATATAATATTGATAATTTCAAAATGATCTTGAAAAATCAACGATACTAACATTAGGTTATATATATATATATATATAAGTTTAGAGCTACATGAATAAGCAAATAAAAAGCCAGGTACAACCAGCAAAGGTACATCTTTCATTCAAAATAATTCTTAAATTCTCATGCTTAAAAAAAACAAAATCCTTCCATCACTTAATAAATATTGACCATACAGATTACAATCAACTCCAGAGGGACAATCACTCTACATGTAGACTTCCTGGAGATAATTGAAAGTCCTTGAACCATTTATTCAAAATCGAGTATATTTGCGAGCCATCACTTCTTCATTTGATGGACATGGCGTTGGTGCGACATTCTTTGGAAGTTCAGGCAGTACCACTGTTTCCACTTCAATTTCTCCACTTCTCATCTTCAAGACATTCTCCAGGATTTCCACGAGGTAGGAATAGTCTTCTCTTTCATCAATTTTGCTACCCATTCCTTGGTGCGTTTAGAGTACTTTAGAGCAACCTTCTGTTCTCCCTTCCTCGGTCCCTTTTTTATCACTGCTGGCTTCCTTGCAGTGTTATGGTTGTGGTCCAGCACTGCAAGCTGTAACCTTGCCTGCATACCAGCGTAATGGTAATGCTTACGCTTAGGACAGTACTTCAACAGCATATTGTGGAAAGATTCTAGTTCGTCTGTGTGGCATGCTTTGGTTATGTGACAAATTGCATCTGTCAAATTCTTGTCAAATATTAATTCATATTTTGTGCGGTGAGATATTTCGTAGTAGATCTAGATTTAATCTTGGATTAATAACTACAATATTCTTTTTTATCAAGATGAGGAAAGAATATAATTCAAGACGAAAGAACTGTCATAACATAAGCAGCATTTAAACGCTCACAATAAACACGGCCTCTATTACAGACTAGTGTATTGAGCGAGGCGGATTGCGAAGCGAATCGCTCATGAATAATTCATGATTCTTCAGTGGCCATCCTACGGTTTAAAAATTCACTCCCCTCATAGCTGGACACCCCAAAGGATGGTTTGAGGCGTGTGGATGCTCATGTAATTATCACCTACATGTAACTCCTCTTTCCACAAGTCGAGGGCCCTTAATATCGGGATCATCTCGCTTACCGTAGTTTGTTTGGGTTTTTTAACTGAACTTTACAGGCCACAGATTCATTTTTTGCCATTCATTTTAAAAACATATAAGCCTGATTAACATGAATTACAGATCTCCTTCATAATTAGTGATTAGAATAAGATTTTGATGAAGGACTTGTGCCCAATAGCTTTAAAACTGTTAATAATCTTACAATGGCCATCTCCATATTCTTATTTCAACTATACATGCTATAAAAATCTCTCTCTCTCTCTCTATATATATATATATATATGTCACCAGAAATTTTCTTCGAGGCAGTGAAAGCAAATATCCTAGTTGTGTTACATGTTTACAATGAACTCGGTTCAGAAGAAAGATAATTCGCTTTAATCCTTGTTGATCTGCCAAGGTGCATTTCCAAAAGAGGGGCAGACATGGAATATGAGCTAAAATTCCGAACCTAATCTGCAAATCGAGTGGTAACTTGAACTATAAGCCAAATTATAATAATACAAGTTCACATGGTTGACAGTAGTTTCATCAGATTTATTGCTTCTTGGAGTTTCACGCAACCTACGTGAGGTGAGATCATATTCGTGAGATAGTTCACGTGTTAAAATGACGAGGTATCAACTTTCATGCTAATTCCAAATATTGATTTAATGTCCAAAAATTTTGGTAGTTGGCAATTTGTCCTGTGCCTTTTATCTCTTCTCGAGGATGTGGTGAGCCTCCCGCAACAATGCCTCATTCGCGTCCGATCTTGGACCCAAAGGTCTGGATTGAAGACAAGTATAAATATCTTATTCATATTTCTGAGAGAGACCTTCAGTTGCTGTGAATCTAGCCAGAGTTTAAAGTTAAACCATCCCAGGCCAGCCCCACATACTGTATGCAGATTTTAGTCTGAGAGCATGACAGGAGTTGAGTTATTATTTTAAAATGCAAACCGAAGCCAAACATTAATTAATTAAGTAATTAATTAATTACCTAATTTTTCCGTTGTGAAAGAGCACAACTAACAGATCGTACTATTCTGCATGCTGTCGGTATACTGACTCCGTGGTGCACAGCACTATTATCTAGCACCGAGCCCGTTGCGTAGAATCTCAGTGCGATAAACACTTGAAGGCTCGGTGGAATTGCATGGTTTCTTCTTGTTGGATGTTCTAGTTGCTGGCTTAGACAAGTTATGAGAAAAATCACTCCATCACGATTGAACCTGTATTTTTTTAACATGTCAGTATCGTCGTACCTGTCCAGTGGCTGACTTCGATCCCTGAATATGCGTTCTCTTCTAAGACCCCTTTGGGCATGCATTAGCACAACATACGCCATTCTGAACAATGAACTTGACATTGAAAAACCCTTTACAATGTCAACTTGACGCTCCCCCATGACCAGTGTCAGATATTTAACCCTATTTGACGCTCCAGTAACCATAATTGACGCTCCAGTAAAAAGTTGACGCTCCTACTGGAGCGTCAACTTTTTATGGAATGCGTTGCAGCGTCAAATATTAAATTTGACGCTGTTTTGGGGACTTGACGCTGACGCTGTACCTTTATGAAATGGGCCCCTGGGCTTCGCTTTATTTGCTTAGACAGATCTCTTCTTGTGACGGATGGGGCAAGAGTTTGGTTAGTTTCATGCACCTGCATCAATTGATTGGGTGTGAACTGTGAATCCTGAACTTTTGTTGACCCTGGAGCGAAGTGCCCCAGCAATTTGAGCAAGGCTGATGTCCCAATGGTTAATAGACTTCCCTAGGTAACACCTTACAGCATCCGTTACCCGGAAAGTTGGTAGGAGAAGTTCAAGCTATGTGTATATGGAGCAACTACATTACATTTATGAATAACTTGTGCTCAAAATTCCTGCCCAGATCAGTGAAGATCTGAAATTGGTAACCGAAACGACAGAAGAATTGGCTAATGGCCGCGAGGGCACTGAAAAATAAAAGCCATCTCACTTAATCCTACAACCACAGGGTTCTACAGCAACTGCGCTTATCTTTACCACTCAGGATCCAATTTTGTCCTTTCCTTTCCCCTCTTATCTTTTCCATGTACATTGAAAGACTTTTCTGTTACAATAGTTATTGCTTTTTTTTCAAGATTCCAATTTTGTTCTTTCCCCTCTTCTCCCTACCATGCACAGAGAAAGTTTTCTCTTATGGCAGTTATTGCTTCATTTTCAATGTTCAGATTTTATTCTTCCCTTTCTTTACAGTTATCAGCTGTTGCTGTAGCTCTTTGTGTGATGATGTGCCCCTACATATGGAATGTCACACTCATCAGCTTTTTAATATGTCCGACCAAGGCAAGGGGAATGCCTGGAGTCATTTGAGTTGATAGCCATGGAGCACCCCTTGTCCATTATCTTGAGTTTTACTTGTAATCTAGTACATTTGATTTAGGGAACAAGGCCCCTGCTCTTTCTTTTACTTTGGTAATCGACTACTTCTTTACAGACTTCTTCATTCCATACATTGAAATGATGTTGGGATGTGAGGAAATATGCTTTCTTCTTTAGCTTTCTTCATTAGTTTCCATATACCAATGTGCCTGTCTGTTGCAAGTACACTAACATTAATACCCACGTCAAACAGCTCTTGGAAGGATGTGAGGAGATACCTTTCCTTCTTTTACTTCCTTCATTAGCTTATCACAACATGTCTGTCTGTTGGAATTACGGTAAAATTGATACCCACGTCAAACAGCTCTCAAAAGGTCTGTTGGAAACCTAGATTCTCCTTCGCAACAGAGCTACTCGCTTCTGATTCTTGTATAATCATGTACCGTTGTCGCATCATGGCCAGGATCTCGTTAATGGGCATTCTCCTTCCTCTTAATTTTGGTAAGTAACCTTTTCTTTACTGCTTTTTCCACATGCCACACATCAAATTGATGTATGATTTTTGGATACTCTTCCCTCATCAGCTTACGTATCTCAACGTGTCTGTCAGTTGCTACCACGGTCACATTTATACCCGCATCCAACAGCTCTTGCAAGGCCCATTGGAAACCTAGCTTCTCCATCGCAACTGAGCTGCTCGCTTCGGATACTTGCACCAATTTCATTGCCAGGATCTTATTGTTTTTGGCGTTCATGAACGTGTACGTACAATATTTGGCGCTAAACCCACGAGAGTAGTACCTTCCATCCCCACACACAATTACTGGATCCTGTCCAACTTTCCTCCATACTTCTGTTTGACATTGATACCCACCTCCAACAGCTCTTGCAAAGCCCGTTGGAAACCTAGCTTTCTCCTTCGCAACAGAGCTACTCGCTTCTGATTCTTGTATAATCATGTACCATTGTCGCATCATGGCCAGGATCTCGTTTATGGGCATTCTCCTTCCTCTTAATTTTGGTAAGTAACCTTTTCTTTACTGCTTTTTCCACATGCCACACATCAAATTGATGTATGATATTTGGATACTCTACCCTCATCAGCTTGTACGTATCTCAACGTGTCTGTCAGTTGCTACCACGGTCACATTTATACCTGCATCCAACAGCTCTTGCAAGGCCCTTTGGAAACCTAGCTTCTCCATCGCAACTGAGCTGCTCGCTTCGGATACTTGCACCAATTTCATTGCCAGGATCTTATTGTTTTTGGCGTTTATGAACGTGTACGTACAATATTTGGCGCTAAACCCACGAGAGTCGCACCTTCCATCCCCACACACAATTACTGGATCCTGTCCAACTTTCCTCCATACTTCTGTTTGACATTGATACCCACCTCCAACAGCTCATGCAAAGCCCGTTGGAAACCTAGCTTTCTCCTTCGCAACAGAGCTACTCGCTTCTGATTCTTGTATAATCATGTACCGTTGTCGCATCATGGCCAGGATCTCGTTAATGGGCATTCTCCTTCCTCTTAATTTTGGTAAGTAACCTTTTCTTTACTGCCTTTTTCACATGCCATACATCAAATTGATGTATGATTTTTGGATACTCTTCCCTCATCAGCTTACGTATCTCAACGTGTCTGTCAGTTGCTACCACGGTCACATTTATACCCGCATCCAACAGCTCTTGCAAGGCCCATTGGAAACCTAGCTTCTCCATCGCAACTGAGCTGCTCGCTTCGGATACTTGCACCAATTTCATTGCCAGGATCTTATTGTTTTTGGCGTTCATGAACGTGTACGTACAATATTTGGCGCTAAACCCACGAGAGTCGTACCTTCCATCCCCACACACAATTACTGGATCCTGTCCAACTTTCCTCCATACTTCTGTTTGACATTGATACCCACCTCCAACAGCTCTTGCAAAGCCCGTTGGAAACCTAGCTTTCTCCTTCGCAACAGAGCTACTCGCTTCTGATTCTTGTATAATCATGTACCATTGTCGCATCATGGCCAGGATCTCGTTTATGGGCATTCTCCTTCCTCTTAATTTTGGTAAGTAACCTTTTCTTTACTGCTTTTTCCACATGCCACACATCAAATTGATGTATGATATTTGGATACTCTACCCTCATCAGCTTGTACGTATCTCAACGTGTCTGTCAGTTGCTACCACGGTCACATTTATACCCGCATCCAACAGCTCTTGCAAGGCCCTTCGGAAACCTAGCTTCTCCATCGCAACTGAGCTGCTCGCTTCGGATACTTGCACCAATTTCATTGCCAGGATCTTATTGTTTTTGGCGTTTATGAACGTGTACGTACAATATTTGGCGCTAAACCCACGAGAGTCGCACCTTCCATCCCCACACACAATTACTGGATCCTGTCCAACTTTCCTCCATACTTCTGTTTGACATTGATACCCACCTCCAACAGCTCATGCAAAGCCCGTTGGAAACCTAGCTTTCTCCTTCGCAACAGAGCTACTCGCTTCTGATTCTTGTATAATCATGTACCATTGTCGCATCATGGCCAGGATCTCGTTTATGGGCATTCTCCTTCCTCTTAATTTTGGTAAGTAACCTTTTCTTTACTGCCTTTTCCACATGCCATACATCAAATTGATGTATGATATTTGGATACTCTTCCCTCATCAGCTTACGTATCTCAACGTGTCTGTCAGTTGCTACCACGGTCACATTTATACCCGCATCCAACAGCTCTTGCAAGGCCCATTGGAAACCTAGCTTCTCCATCGCAACTGAGCTGCTCGCTTCGGATACTTGCACCAATTTCATTGCCAGGATCTTATTGTTTTTGGCGTTCATGAACGTGTACGTACAATATTTGGCGCTAAACCCACGAGAGTCGCACCTTCCATCCCCACACACAATTACTGGATCCTGTCCAACTTTCCTCCATACTTCTGTTTGACATTGATACCCACCTCCAACAGCTCTTGCAAAGCCCGTTGGAAACCTAGCTTTCTCCTTCGCAACAGAGCTACTCGCTTCTGATTCTTGTATAATCATGTACCATTGTCGCATCATGGCCAGGATCTCGTTTATGGGCATTCTCCTTCCTCTTAATTTTGGTAAGTAACCTTTTCTTTACTGCCTTTTCCACATGCCATACATCAAATTGATGTATGATATTTGGATACTCTTCCCTCATCAGCTTACGTATCTCAACGTGTCTGTCAGTTGCTACCACGGTCACATTTATACCCGCATCCAACAGCTCTTGCAAGGCCCATTGGAAACCTAGCTTCTCCATCGCAACTGAGCTGCTCGCTTCGGATACTTGCACCAATTTCATTGCCAGGATCTTATTATTTTTGGCGTTCATGAACGTGTACGTACAATATTTGGCGCTAAACCCACGAGAGTCGCACCTTCCATCCCCACACACAATTACAGGATCCTGTCCAACTTCCCTCCATGCTTCCGTTTATTTATTTACTTATTTATTTATTTCTAGTATAATTACTACAGAATGGCAGATAATACCAGATATCGAACCCCATTCGGCCAACATCATTTTCATTTATTTGGTCATCCTATTGAATTTTTCTTTGGGGATAAAATTGCCTTTTCCAAATCAAACCTGGAAAAGCATGATAGAGGTTGAGATAATAATGCTCATCCGATATTTGAATATGAATCGCCAGTTATTGAATTTGCAATGGATTAAGTGCTTTTGACATCATTGTATCCATCAATTCAAGCCAAGTAAGTATCCATATGCATGACTGATGTCTTCCCCGTATTGCTGATTTCTAACCTTTTGAGTACCGATTTTTTTTCCTGCTTGATTGGCAACTCGGGGGTTCCTTATGTTTACTGAACTTCTTGTCAGTTTCAAAAATATAAACCAATTGTGGTAACGATTCATATCGAGTTATTATGATTTGACCATCTAAGCATTTTTATGTATATTTTGCCAAATGATTCTGGAATATGTTTAATTACTGAGATATTAGCAACATAAGCATGACATTCCCGGCACTGGGTCTTTTTCCAAGCAATAATAATGTGCTGTATGTACCACAAGCACTTATCTCTGTTGGCAATCTTCAGTGTGGTTGCTTTTTAGTTTAAATTTCATAATTTCCATTGTTAAAGGCCAAGTTCCCCCCCCCCCAGAAAATGTTGATCTGAGTAAAAAAGAAAAATCAAACAATCATAATGCTGAAAATTTCATCTAAATCGGATATAAAATAAAGTTTTAGCACTTTAAAGTTTCACATATTTTTCACCAAACAGTTATATGCACAACTCAAGGATATGCAAATGAGAGAGTCAATGATGTCCCTCACTCAGTATTTCTTTTGTTTTTTATTGTTTTGATTATACAATATTTTAATTTTTGCAGATTTGACAATAATGACCAGTTTGAACCACAAAATGTGAAAACAATGATCATTCCACGTGTTCAGGGAGAAATAAAACTTTGTTTTAATGGACAATGAGAAGATTAGATTATTTATAATGAAATACAAAAGAAATACTAGTAGTGAGTGGATGATGTCATCAGTCCCCTCACTTGATAACGACCAGGATGTACAAATAACTATTTTGTGAAATTAAGCGAAACTTAAAAATGTAACTTTCTTATTTTACAAACAATTTTGATAAAACTTTCTGTTATGCTTGTTTAATTTTTCTTGTTTTATTCAAATCAACTTTTTGTCTGGGTGGACTTGTCTTTTAAGTTTGTGTCCTTAGGTACCAGGGGAAGGTTGCGTGAAAGAAATAGTGGTTTTCACTGACAAGGATTTAAGCTACTGAAATCCTTGCTTCAAGCTACTGAGATCCTTGCTTCTTATTGGCTCAGGGTAAAATGTTCAGGGAATGTCACTGACACAGTTGCTTTGCATCGCTTCATGAAACCCCTGTCCTATCAATTCCGATCCTCTCATGTTAGCATTGACAAAATAATGAAGATATTGAAACGAAGAAAGGTGAATGGATTCCTGCCCCTGCTGAGACTTTAAAGTGGGTCTGATTTTTAGAAGTGCACCTAAATACTGAAAAATATAATTGTACTTTTCGTTCACATGTAAGGTATTAAAAACATATTTTCCCCCTTCAGTTTGAGTTTTTGTCTTGCCTGCATAGCAGAGCGAGACTATAGGCGCCGCTTTTCCGAAGGCGGCGTCAACATCAAATCTTAACCTAAGGTTAAGTTTTTGAAATGACATCATAACTTAGAAAGTATATGGACCTAGTTCATGAAACTTGGACATAAGGTTAATCAAGTATTACTGAACATCCTGCCTGAGTTTCAGGTCACATGACCAAGGTCAAAGGTCATTTAGGGTCAATGAACTTAGACCATGTTGGGAAAATTTTCAAAATCTTAACCAAAGGTTAAGTTTTTGAAATGACATAACTTAGAAAGTATATGGACCTAGTTCATGAAACTTAGGCATAAGGTTAATCAAGTATTAGTGAATATCCTGCTCGAGTTTCAGGTCACGTGACCAAGGTCAAAGGTCATTTAGGGTCAATGAACTTTGGTCAAGTTGGGGGTATTTGTTGAATTACCATAACTTTGAAAGTTTATGGATCTAGTTCATAAAACATGGACATAAGAGTAATCAAGTATCACTGAACATCCTGAACGAGTTTCAGGTCACATGACCATGGTCAAAGGTCATTAAAGGTCAATGAACTTTGGCCGTGTTGGGGATATTTGTTGAATTACATGTACCATCCTAACTCTGAAAGTTTATGGATCTAGTTCGTAAAACTTGGGATATAAGAGCAATCAAGCATCACTGAACATCCCCTGTGAGTTTCAGGTCACAAAACCAAGTCAAAGGTCAGTTAAGGTCAATAAACTTAGGCCATGTTGTGGTAATTGTTGAAGTGCCATCATAACTTTGAAAGTTTATGGATAGAGTGAATGAAATGTGGACATGGGTGTAGTTGACAGTCTTAAGTCTCCGTTCAAATGTCATTTATGGTCAATGAACGTGGTATTATGTCATTATATGAATGATGTTTTTGTGAATGATTATTTTATAGTAGTTTTCAAAGTTAGCACTGCTGCTATATTAAATTGCGTAATGCAGGCGAGACTGCCAGAGGCGTTCCACTTGTTATTGTTTGAAATCATTGAGCATCTGATTTTAACACTGTTAACTTACTTTCACTTCATGATTATGGGCCAAATGCTTTTGAGTTTATCAGTATGTATTTTTTTCTTTTTTACTTGAATATATGATCAATTGTACAATGTAAATAAATTATTTAAATGTAAGATTATAAGATATAGTAAACATGTAAATAAACATGCAGAGAGCAAACTATTTGATGACATTGTGTACGAAGCATTTTTTTTTTCTTTAATGTCCGGTATATGAAGAGTTTGGTTGCAAAAGGGGTTATGTCCTCTTTGGACCATTCCAAGAAAAATCATGTTTGTCATTCTCACTTATATTATATATTCTTATATTATATTATACATGTACTTATATTGCAATATTCTTATGAGAAAGTAAATTGTCATGATGTACAGAGAAAAAAAAAAAAAAAAATGAAGACAGGTAGATTTCTTTTATACTCAATTTTATTTACACATGATAGGGTAGTAACCCTATCATGTGTAAATAAAATTGAGTATAAAAGAAATCTACCTGTCTTCATTTTTTTTTTTTTTTTTTTTCAAAGATTATCATTGTGGATCTAACCACTTTTGCATGCAAGCAAACTGAAATGAATCCGATCTTTTTTTAATAAATAAGTGATTTTTCTTTTGCCACTTTTATTCACGTTTTGATATGAATTTCAAATTTTTGTTGGTATCATCAGAGTGACTAAAAACCTATAGGTTTTGAGACAGAAAACAATAAAATTCATGCAAATTTTGCAACTTAGCTCTTCTTATATACATGAGTAAACTCGCCTTCTTTCCAAGTAAAATGTGGGAAAAGAAATGTTCACAAATATGTCGATTTTCTGTATGGAAGTGTGTGTGTGTGTGTGTGTGTACAGGGGCAGATCCAGGGGGTTCGAGGGGCCTGACACGGGCCCCCCCCCCCCCCCCTGCAACAAAAGGAGAAAAGAGAGAAGGGAATCAAGAGAAAGCTAGAGCTTAAAGGAATGTTGACAAATATGTCGATTTTCTGTATGGAAGTGTGTGTGTGTACAGGGGCAGATCCAGGGGGGTTCGAGGGGCCTGACACACAACCTCCCCAAAAAAAACAAAAAAAACAAAACAGGAAAGCGAGAAGAAAAAGAAGGAATTAAGAGAAAGCTAGAGCTTAAAGGAAGGTTGAAGAAAACAAGGAAAATAAAGAGAAGGAAAGGGAAGGGAAATAGAGACAGAAAGAATTGAGAGGAAGAAGTAATACAATTGTAAGAGTACCTGGATTTGCCAGCATCGTATAAAAAAGTGTATATGCTACAAGGTATGATATAATATTGGAAATAATATTATTATGTTGGTTCAAGTGAGATTTTATAGATCGATGGCGACAATAGTCAAATATGACTTATCGCCACTCAAACCAACATAAGAAGATATAGCTTTGCAGCCAATTCCAATCCCGGTTCAAAACTCCAAATGATGACAAAATTATTTCAAATCCACGTTTCTATATATATCTCCTCTCTCTCTCTCCCTATAGCCTTTCTCTTTCCCCTTCCCTATCTAAACTTCCCTTTTCCCTTATAGGCTCTCGGTCGGCCCCTAATTTCTATTCTTTTCCCCATCTTCCTGTCTGTCCTTTTCCCCTTCTATACTGTATCTTAATTTCCTTCTCGATTTTCTTTCCCCTAATTTTCATTCACATCCCCCATTCTCTTTCCCTGCCATTTCCCCCAGGGCATTTGCCCCATCCTTAGTTTATTTTCCCATCTCCCCGGTTTCCCTTTTCTTTCTCCCCCTTTTCCCCATACATTTCCATTTCCCTCATCCATTCCCTGGCCTTAATTTCCTTCTATTTATCTCTCCCTCCCCCTTCTCTTTATTCCCTTCTCTTTCTCCCCCGTTTCCTCCCAGAGGCTTCCTTTTTTCCTTGAAAATATGCACTTTTGTTTCAAAATTGTATCAAATTCTCCATATATTAGGCAGAAACATAGAAAATGACAGATAAAACAAATTTATCGGATTTGACCTTATGCTACATCTGGGCCCGTTACATTTGCCATCCAATGGTAACTTGTATGAAATCCTTGATTTTGATTGGCTGTTGATCAGCATTACCATAGTAATTACCATTGGAGGCAAATTTACCATAATAGTAACTTTGCCATCCTATGGCAGCTACCATGGTAACAATGCTAAGCAGCCAATCAGAATCAAGGTTTTCAGGGAAGTAACCATTGGATGGCAGAGTTACTATAATAGTAAGTTAATGGGGCCCTGATGTGTTTATACTTTTAATAAATCTATGGATTTCAAACTGCTAAAAAATTATCCAAGTGCAAAATTTATCAAGGCAAACAATACTATATAATATCCATGTCGTAGCTCTATGCATTGTCCGTTCATGCACCTACCACACAAATACTGCATTCTTTAAACATGTCGTCAAGGTAAATATTTGTGTTCTTTTAATAAAGCTATACATATATTTATACAAAAGTTTGATCAGTTTCTTTTGGAACCCAGTTTATTCGTAGACACGTGTGTAAAGTAAAATTTGGGAAAAGAAATTTTGACAAAGTTTTTTTTATTTCGTGTATGGAAGGGATGTTTGTGCAGGGGCAGACTCATGGGATCAAGGGGCCTCACATCAACCCCCCCCCCCCCCCCGAAAAAAAAAGGAAGGAGAGAAGGAAAAGAAGGGAATTACGAGATAACAGGCTTATCAAGGAAGGTTGAAGAAAACATGGAATAAGAGAAGGATAAGAAAATTGAAAGGGAATGGAGAGGAAAGGAATTAAGAGGGAAAAAAAATCTATAACCATTAGAACAGTACATGCTCAAGGCGTAGCCAAGGGCACTTGGATTGTTTCAAGGGTAACAGGGGTGTGTGATTATTCTACTGCCGAAGCAAGATTATGTGCATTATTTGTTTTATAAGATAGCGATGTGGATCCCGGTCTTACGATACACCATCTTCATCTAAAAAATGGCGAGTCAATAGACCTAGTCATTAGTACCAGTCAATAGCAAATTAGCAAATAAGCTAAAAATCACATGACTCGTCATGAGATTGATTTCAGCCAATCATGTGATTAGGATCCATATCACCATTTTAATGAATAACAAAATCATAAACACTCTAGAAAGCCAGGTATTAGTTGTTTTAAGGTTTATTGTATTGATACTATCATCAAGTCGCAAGTACAAGTTATTCCTTTACTTGTACCAGATCCCATCACCAACACAAAAACTTAAAAATTCTAATAAAGAGGAAATTCCACCCTTACATCCAGTTGATATGAAAGAAAACAGAAAAATGTCAATGAAGGTTTGGAAAGAATCCAGCAACAAATAACAGTTTTAGCATTTTTAATGTTATTTTGTGATGTCACATACATGTATGAGGAACATTTGTCATGTGATATAAATCTATATAGACCAATTTCTCTAAAAGTTTTCAATATCGCATTAAAAAAACCATATTAGAAAGATTTATTCATTCATTTCATACTTCATGAAATATTATAATTGTTGATTATCAAAATATGGCACCTTATGGAATTTCTGAACACATGTTGGAGCTACTCGTAAGAATCACAAAATAAAAATTAGAACTTCAGTTATTCCTAGGTAAATTTTCATCAAACCTTTATCATATACTATTTTTTTAATATCTGATTTTATGAACACCAGCAAGACATCAGGTGGGCTTTCCCTTTACACATGCATCAAAATAAAACAAATAATACATAGTAAAAAATGTACTACTTATATACACTGTACATCTGTAGCAAACCTAGGGGGAAAAAGGTCTTATGTACAGCAGAATAAATACAAGTATTACAGGCTATTTAATAATTTACATAAATGATTTCATCAAATGTACACAAATCATTAGTACAAATTTCTGTAAATCAAGTATTTTAACCCAATATTTGGCAATAAATCATGATTATATAGAATATAAATAATGAAAATTGGTTAATAATAAATTCCCATGCATGATAATCCAGTATTATCCACAACTGCAAGAGTAATACTCTTCCAAAGGAAACTTTAATAGTGTGGGATTGTGGTTATTCTTCTATTTTAAAGGCACCATGATATATTTGTATGAATTATGCAAAAATAAGAACAAAATATTTGACAAAGACTTTTTAAAGATGTACATGTGAATCTGCCCAGTTGAAATCTCTAGGGAGGACAGTAATCTGTTCAACGTGGAGTGAAGTTTGACTTCGAAGATGTCAATAACACGTTTAGAAAAAATCTAGTCTGAAAAAAAAAATGCTTTGAATTTGGCGATTATTCAAAATCCGGGTTCTGTTGCATAAAAGAAAAACATTTTTTTCAACATACTGTACAGTATCAATGGCATAATTTTTGTTTGCCAGAGTCTTTTTATGGCAAAATTTTTATGCAACAGGCCTCTGGAACGTCAACACAACTGTAGGGGAAGGGGAATTCCACACTGACTTAAAGTTTGTGTTAATAAAATCAGAAAGGTGAGAGGAAAATATTGTTAAAGGTTTGATGAACATCCTTCCAAGAATATTAAGAGAATTCTGCATTTTGAAAGTTTTCAATTTGTGCCATAATACATGATAAGCTCCCCATACATCATGTGATGGAACTCAATAAATTCCATTTTTTTTTATTGCAATGATGAAACAAAAAAAAAATTCCTGATGCTGTATCCCCTGCACAAATAATTATTTTCGAAAATGACATTTAAAAATATTCATATCACAGGACACATGGAGCGGCTGCTTGTCCGTGACATCACAAAATCAGAATATCAAAAATTCACGACTTTGTTACCATTTGGCAATTTTTCATAAAACCTTCACCAATATTTTCCCGTAATATTCATGCTTTTATTGAAAACAACTTATCATCACGGTGAACCTCGCTTTTAAAGTGACAATAATAATATTCAGAGTGAAATAAATCAAAGTTGATTAGTACTTGACCATGTCAAACCACTCAAATATATTATCTTTTACAATATATATTTCTTTTTTTTTTATTTCTCGAGATAAGATTAGATTATCATTTTAAATTGCACATACATATACTCGTAGTGCATAAATATCAGTAGAACGGGGTAAATGCTGAATAAGGTAAGAGATTAGAAGTTTGCAATTTCAATAGGAAATAATAAAATGGCAAGGTTCAAATATAATTTTCCATAGTAAACAAACACTCAATAATAATCATAATAGAACAGCTTTTGTATAGCGCATTACACCTTACAAAGGTCTCAATGCGCTTTAGGAAAAAAAAGGAAAAGATGAGGGAAGCTTCTGGTAATGCTTTGATAATATTCTTTTCAGTTAAATAAATATGTTTTCAATGCAGATTTAAATTGCCCAATTGTATCAACTTGTGTGGGATACTATTCCAGAGTTCCGGCGCTTCATGCGCAAACCCCGTTCGCCATAAAACTTTGTCTCAGTATCAAACCCCTTCAAAATAATAATAAAAATATTAATCATAATAAAATGAAATAAGTAAAAATTTGTCATTTTAAATGAATTATTACTAGGTAAAATAACCACGTGTTGATCTCTGGATTCTTGACTGTTCTTATGCCTCTTCCACTATTAGAAATATATTCAAAGTCTTTTATTAAAAGATTCTGTTAAAATACCAGATATCTATTTGCAATATTTTGCATATTGTAAATGATCAACACGAGAGAAGATCAACATTTTTTATTCACGATAACAAACCTGCAAAATGCAAGATTATATGACATCCCTTGTTAGTTTGTGGTCAGTACTTAATTTAGCATATTCCTGAAGTGAAACATCAATTTTTCTGCAACAAAAATTAAAGTTATTCAAATCTTTCAATTTTTTATCTTTTTTTTTATTGGGGATGTGTGTCCCACACCACTGAAATTAACTAAAATAAAACATGGAATAACATCTAGCCTTTTCATTCTGTTTATCAGAGATAAGAAAATGTCTAATGATCATCTACAATTACCTCTTCCTACATGAAAAGGTGTTTTCTATGGGCGAAAATATAGCGGCATCTCTGGTTTTTAGCATTACTTTAAATCATGGAAGATGAGTTGAATTGGAAATAAATATTACGCTAGATTCATGGAAGTTGTCAAATTCTGACAGTTACCATAGTAACAGTCAGGTGCACATTGTTGCTGGGCTGTTAAAACCTCGTATCTCAAAATGTAAGTATTTTGAGGGCAGCTTAGAAAAAGCTGAAGTTTCAAAATACATGTATGGCAATGGTGACATTCTTATATTGTGTGACACATTCTCCTGATACCTGTAAAGAACCCTTCCTAGGCAAAGGGAGGCTGCTTCCCATGTTATACTCTAAAATCAAGCTTATTCTGAGCTGTCATCAAAACATTTCAATTTTGAGATACAAGGTTTCAACAGCCCAGAGACAATGTGTTTCTCAGCTAATCAAATCCAAGGAAAGTTCTCAGATTTGGCAACCTGGCAGACTTTGATTGTTGATAAAACGCCTCACAGGAACCATCAGGGAGGAAAGGGGGATGTTATTTCCCATGAAAGACTGGCCTTTGCGGTGGATCTGAAGCCCCAGGGGATCATGGCCATTAATAGGACACCATGCTACATGTAGTACCAAAAAAAAATGTAACAGGGTTTGCTTTCCATGGCCAGCAGATGTACATGTACATGTATGCACGTACAGTGGGAAAGGGGAAAGGCTATATTGTTCTACACCCTAATATGTGTAAACGGTATATTATATTTCATCTTCTATCAGGAAAATAGAATATCTGAGGCAATATATATGGTGGGACATGATAAATTACTTCCTTTGGATATTTTGAAAATGAACGATGGTGTTGGTGCCAATTTTGAAAGGTCACGTACGAACATTGTGTCCATCTCGTGGTGACAGAGCCTCTCCAATCCACCCCCCCCCCCCATTGCTCATGATACAGGGAAAAGATGAGGACCGAATATTGGATTCATTCTCAAAGAACAAGAATAAATACTAGCACATACATTTAGCCCCTAAGCTACCAAAACTGGGCACAGAGATCTGCATAGAGTAACCAAATACAACATATAGCATCATGCTCAGCTCATATACCATTGCAATAAGGGTCAGGGGGATAAGATACCAGCAAAAATAAAAGGTTAAAATAAATATGCGTAGTACAAAATACACGCAGTGAGTGAGCAAAGCTGTGTAAAATAAACAAAATTAGCCATTTGTACCTGTTTCATGAACTTAAGTCTATGGAGATAAACTAATTGGACTATTTCTCTGTTTTATAGCCGTTTTACCGTACAAAAGGGCTACAAAACAGCAAGTTGCTCTCTGTGACATCATCCAGTAAAAACATAGCATCGTCCGAGCGTCCATTTCACAAAACTTGTTACAAATTTAAATAACAGTTTAAAGCTACTGAAATCATCCAATCTGATTGGATGATACTGTACAAGCTGTTATTTTCGCCTACAGAGCAAAGTCGCTTGCGGGTTGTTAAATTCGCGATCGGAAGAAGTACAAAACACTTCCACTGCATTTCAAAGAAGCAAAACTAGTGCAAATCATGTGCAAATCAATACTCTTCAAATTCACTTTGCGGATGTGTGTTTTGTACACAAATATGTCCCTATAAAAACAGTTACAAAAAGTGGAAAAAGGTGGCTTAAATTTCTATTTATTTTACCTTTAGATCTAAGAATTCATCATGTCACAGTTTGATCTGTAATCCATAGGGTTAAGCGATCTTTGGAATTTGTGTTTTGTTAGATTCATTTCTCAAAAAGTTGGTAAAAGTGCAAAAATGTTGAATTTTGTGAACAGAATCTTACACATCTGAAAGCTCTGGTCATGTGACTTATGAATATTAATGAGTATGCAAATAGCTGCCAATATGTGTGTATATAGTCAATCAGATGACAATAAAATCAAATTATTTCATGGAAAATACATTGTAATATTACAGTGAGTGAATAAATATTGATAAAAATTATGTAAGAAAATAGTTTAGGCTCTGATTTTGTTTGCGAAATAAAAGAAGTTAAATTCTAGCTAACTTTTTGAATCAATAACTGTACTTTCTAAACCTTATTTTTGTACATATAGAGGTGCATATCTCCACTTTTACACTACACAGAATGTTTTCAACAGGAGAGCTTTGCTGTCGGGGATATTGGCACTGACTAATAAATGTGTCAATATTTTTGTGTGTTGTTAAATTCACGGCCGATCGGCAATTCGCGAAATCCGCGAAAATAACAGCTTATACAGTAGTAGACTTGTTGTAGAAATTGTTAATTGGTTGATTAAATCAAGTCTTTATGAAACGGGACCTTGGTACGTACATGTATGGGCTGATAAACAGTAGAGAATAACGATCAGGGATGTAATCGAGGCCAGCACTTCTGAGTCTCAAGTCTACTGGAGAAAACCTTATCCCATAGATACTGTACATGTGACTTGGCCCGAAGCCAAGGCTGGCAAAACGTGGCCTCAAGGCCGACTTCGACAATATCCCAGCAAAATATAAATATAGTTTTATTAGCAGGTGGTAATATCATACAACATAGATTCTAGACTGGTCAACCTCCTCGTCTGTCATGTGGTTCTTGCCCCGGAAGAAGTCGTCAAGATTGCGGAGGATGCCCTTGTCGTAGGGATTGTGATAGTTCCCGCTGGCGTCCTTGAGGTAATTGTATCGCTTGAAGTTGATGCGCTCGTTGGTGTTGATGTTGACCACGGCCATGTACCACTGGATCGGGGGGGGGGAGATAATGAGAAACCAAATTAAGGGAGATTCATAAATTATGAGACAATTTAAAATATCTGAAGAAAAAATTAAAATGTAGCCTGGTAATATATGAGAGTTTGCTTTTGGTTTATTTTCATTTTCTTGTTTAAGAATAATGAGTGTATTAAAGTTTGTTTCAACTTCATATTGATTTTCTTTTTGCTAAATTTTACTCTCTTTTGAAATCATCATGATTTATTGATTTGATTTCAAGATGTTTTGTTTTCTCTTCTTTTATTCAGTTAAGTTCTTTTATATTTATACATATAGGAAATTATGCTATTGATGTAAACCCTACTGATTCAATTACATGAACCAGAAATTGTATGTTATGAGGACAGGGGGCTGCTGTGGAGAGCAGCTTTGTAACTGACAATGTAAGTAAAACTATAAAACTATAAATAAATAATAAAATAAATTTTTTAAAAGGGAGGGAAGAGAGGTGTGATTAGCAGAGGATAAGGAGAGAGAAGGGATAAGGAAAGAGGATAAGAGGATGAGAGAAGAACAGAGAGCACATGAGGGGGAAAAAGGAATAGGAGAGAGATGGAATGATACATCGATGAGAGTAGGGGGAGGGGGTGAGGGAGAGAGAGGGTTAAAGAGAAAAGGGGATGCCCAGGAGGAAAAGATAAGAAACAGGGGTAAAGAAGGAGAGGAGAAGGGAAAGCAAGAGGGAGGGAGGGAAGATGAGGAGAAAGAGGATAAGGAAAGAAAGATGATAGAGAGATAAGAGATGGAAATTATGTAAAGGAGAGAGAGGGTTATATAGGAAAATGGGATAAGAGGAGAGAAGAAGAGTAACACAGGTTTGGAAGAAGAGGTGAAAAGAATGAAAAAAGGGGGACAAGAAGTATGCAGGGAGAGTGGTTATCGAGAGTATGGAGATATGTGAAACTTGGTTGAAGAGGGAATAGCGAGGAGAGAGAAACAATGAAGGAGCAAGAAGATTCTGAGGAGGAAGGGAAATAAGGAGTAGGAAGTGGAGGAGAATTAGGGAGAGGAGATAACAAATTCACATCATTTCAGTTGTCTTCTGGTCTTGCTATTGACTAGCCAAAATCTTGAAAATTCATCAAATGATCTTTAAATCTCAAATTGAATTAGCTTTCAAGGGATTGTTTACCTTCATTAGGATCTAATTTTTATTCTCTCTCTTGCAGGTAATGCTGTAATCATAATTGCAAATCTTTTGATCAGACAGAAATCACCTGAGATTTTAAAGCTACATGTCATCAGTCACTTAATCGCTGAAATAATGAGGACGACAGTCAAAGTGTCCAAATGGATGTTCAAGCTGACACAAAAGACTACGTAGGGAAAAAAGTCACTTCTTTACAAAACGCAAAGCATCCAATGATGCTTATTGAAAAACAAGTGGAATGCCTCTGGCGGTCTCACCTGCATCACGCGATTCAATATAGCAGCAGTGCTGACTTTGAAAACTACTATAAAATAATTATTCACAAAAAACACCATTCATATAATGATACAATACTATGTTCATTGATATTTGACCTTGATCATGAGACCTAAAACTTGTCAGTGATACTTGATTACCCCTTTATCCACATTTAAGGACGTTCCACAGTTAAAGTGAAATCCATGTCATTTTCACGAAACTTTGCACATAGATACTTTAGAACCTTAATATTCGAAATATGCAAAAATTAACATAGGTCCATGTGCTTGATTTTTTGCTATAGAGCTTCAAAGTTCACCCAAATTGATGTTCTTAAGAATTGCGCATTCAAAAGAATTTGGCATTTTTAGACCGCCCAAGATTACTACAATGAGTTTAAACCTCTATTACTCAGTCAAAATACATGTAAAAGTCATCAAATTTCGCAAGAGAGTTAATAATTGTATAATTAGAATGGAGAATCTATTTATAGTGCTATTTGTTTGCAATTTTTAGTTTTACAGCACTGTCAGTTCTTAAAAATGGCGTAAAAGATAACAAAATCCCAATCTAAAAAATTTGAAATTTCAGTAACAAACTACAAACGTACAATAAATGCTGCACTTTATTCAAAATCCATGTCATTTTCACCAGAGTTGTAGAGGAAGGTATACCTAAGAGGTACAAACATTAAGAAATAGAGGTTCATGTGCTTGTTTTTAAACTATCAGCATTTTTATCAGAGCAAATGTGCTTTTTAAAACACCAAAAATGCGCCGAATGCTTTGTATCTATGTGAAGAAAAAATCAAAACCACTCTACCATTTATTCAAACTCGGGGTAATATTCGTGATTCTTGGCAGCACTGCAGAGTAAAGTATTTTGAAATTGTAGAGATTTTTTTTTTGAATGGTCCATGGAATAATTCCATTTTTAAGCTTTATGAAATAACGCATCGGATCTGCAGTTAAAGTGCAGAAGATGAGAAAAATCAGCTCATACCCGCAGCTAATTAGTCACCTGTTCATCAATTGTGACGTCAGCGCGCAGAGTGTAAACTATGCGCAGATCATAATGCGCACAAACATAACTGTGGAACGTCCTTAATACACTATATCTATAGACTTTGAAAGTTATGACAGCAATCTAATAATTACCTCTAAAATGGCCAAAGTTCAATGACCTAAAATGACCTTTGACTTTCGTCATGTGACCTGAAACTCGCACAGGATGTTCAGTGATACTTGATTACTCTTATGTCCTAGTTTCATGAATCAGACCCATAAACTTTCAAAGTTATGATGGTAATTCAACAGATACCCCCAATTTGGCCATGTCACGTGACCTGAAACTCAAGCACTAGGTCCATATATTTTCTAATTTATGATGACATTTCAAAAACTTAACCTTAGGTTAAGATTTTGATGTTGATTGCCCCAACATGGTCTAAGTTCATTGACCCTAAATGACCTTTGACCTTGGTCATGTGACCTGAAAATAAGGCAGGATGTTCAGTAATACTTGATTAACCTTATGGCCAAGTTTCATGAACTACATGTAGGTCAATATACTTTCTAAGTTATGCTGTCATTTCAAAAACTTAACCTTTGGTTAAGATTTGGTGTTGACGCCGCCACCGCCGCCGTCGGAAAAGCGGCACCTATAGTCTCACTCTGCTTTGCAGGTGAGACAAAAAGCAGGGTTTTTCTCTTGAAACATAATTGCATGAACTGACAGCATGTAAGGCCCCTCAGATCAGATTTTCTCAATCGTTTCCAAGACATTTGCTCCTGCGACATGTGCTCCAATGGAAAATCTTAACATAAAACTTAACTTCTTAACCTAAATAAACCCTCATCCTAATCTTTATATTATTCTGAACCAAAAACTCTATTAGAATTCGAACTCTTAACCCTATACCCTCTGCGATATTAAGACGGAGCAAAAAACCCCGGGAGCAAATGTTGTGTCACCTTTTCAATCCCTTACAACTCACCCCTATTGAGCACAGACCGGTAGCGATGATCCCAAAGAATACGGCTTCAATGATACCGATAAGATAAAGCCAGTTCCATCCCTCATTCCTTAATAGGATTGCAGCAAAATACACTACCATAATCATCATTGTTGATACCGAAGTCGTAAAACCCATGAAGTATGTTCTGTTAGGGGGATAACAACAGTACTGATCATTGTAGAGGTGATACACAGTGGTAAACTGTCGATTCGTCTATTGCCAACTCGTCCACTCATCAGATAATCTACCTTCATTTAGTCCAATGCCATTCCGTCCATCAACATTTCATCTAACAACCATTTAGTCCCAAAACCATTAGGTCCAATAATCACTTCGTCTAATCACCAGTTTGTCTATGACCATTTCGTCTAATAACCAGTTGGTCTAATACCCATTTTCTCATTTTCATTCATTTCGCCCAATTAACACTTATCCAATTAGACCAAATAGTTTATGGACTAAATGGCTATTGGGCCAACTGGTTATTAGACAATATGGTGAGTGGACGAAATGGCAATTAGACCATGTGGATAGTGGACAAATTGATGATGGTAATTAGACGAATTGGCATTAGACCAATAAGAAATAAACCCTACTCAGTAATGCTTCAATATTCATGGCAATTCACTGTCAGGGGTGGGGGCATTTTATTTGACCTGCTTATATAAGAAAGCATGAATGCTTGATAGTAAGCAACAAAGGGACATATGACTGAAATTCCATCTCCGAGGGACTGAAAAGTTAATTCAAAATGACAAGCTACTTGTATATGGTCGTGGTCATGCTGGACTGTCATATTGAAATGTATAACAAATTTGCTTTAGGACAATGGAAGTGCATATAAGTTGTCATCATTTAAATTAACATAAATATACATGCATAGAGATATAGAGAGTATGAGATAAAATTTCCATTTTATATCCATTTATTTATTGGGCAAACCATTTTGAAAAAAACAGAAAAAATACAATATTCTAAGGTACAATAAAACAAAACATGATTTAGGAAGCCCTAAATAAGCAAAAGCTTGAAGCTGGGACTAAAATGGTTATTCAGGGGATTTCTGTTTCTGATTTCTGTTTCAAACAATAACATTCGTGTGTGTTTTTTTATCATGTGGAAGACGATTTAATGACATGTCACATTATCACAGCGGTAGCTATTCAATTACCACCAAGATGAATTCCATTTACCACTACCCCGGACCATCCCTGCAAATTCAATTTTTACTTTTGAAGGCCCTAGACTCTGGGGAATTATCAATAATAACATCAAAGAATCACCAAGCCTAAATTCTTTCAAATATAAGTTCAACAAATTTCTCTAAGATAACCATTGAATTAACTCTTCATCACTCAAACTTGTTTTTTTATTTGGTATTTTCACAACAAACTTTTCATCAGAGTGAACTTCCTCTTTAAAGAAACTAGAGGATCTTACCTATTTTTTAAACCAACACAATTATATATGTAAGGACAATGGTGATCGAAATGAAGGACACATCGGTTACACGTTCTGCAATGCTTGGTGCGATATGGTTTGACCAGTCTACACGTATGACATAATCTGCTCAGTGGATTTTGCCCTTGCTTCCATTCATCAAACTGGGCAACCTGGATAGGATAATACACATTTGGTTTGATTATAATAATCATCATACACTGAAACTGCTGAACATAGCATCTAACATGTACCACTTTTTTATTTACAAAAAAAAGTAGTGCAGGATATAAAAGCAGGTGGCCTGCTTCCACGGAATATAAATGTAGGGAAATTGAGTTTGTGCCTTTGAACAAAGCAGAATTTGCTTGATATCTTTTTTCAACATTCAAATTCATATTTGCTGATAAAAGTTGGAAGTTCTTGAATGAAATTTACACAGATTACGAGACAGGAAAAAGTTGAGAGAATGTTGTACATGTACAAGTATTTCTATCATTGTACAAACATTGTGTCTAATATTGTGAGCATGAAGATAACCAAGTGCAATTTTAACATATTTTAATACAATAGTATTTGAATGGCCATCATTGCATCAACAAGGTTCTGTTTGAATGCTAATACATATTACCCTAAGGAAAAATGGAATTTATTGTCACTAATTATATTTTTCTCAGGAAAAGATGTGAAAAGTTGGGCTATTTGTGTTTTCTTCATACACAACCAGGAGCAAGACAACAGTCAGTAGAACATTTTCTACATAAGAATTGATGATAAAAATAGCATACCTGTCGAATAGCCTGGTCGTATTCTGGTGAATTCCTGGGCAAGAAGCCGGGATCTTTTGTGTAAGCTTGGTAAAACGTAAACCACATGAAGACATTGTTTGCTATGAAGACCATATGCAGACCCGGATATGATGCAAATGTGGCTGGAAAACACTGAGAAGACAAACGTTGTTGAATTTATAGTCATACAACAAATGACTAAATGTGCTCAACCTACGGTAATCTTCAACAACAACAAAATCAATGGGCATTTCATCAATGGAGAAAACCAAAACTCAACCAACAGGTGTACATTTACCAAATAATGCTATTTAATTAATTCACCCCTCCCCCTAAATGATCTGATCAATCAACTGTAGACATAATGGCCCAATTTCACAAAGGTGGTTTTTAAAACCATCGATTGAAACCATGGTTTATGCAGATTTTCTGTATAAATTACGCTTGTTTACCGCGAATACAGTATTAAAAATTCCCATTGCTGATGCACGCTTTTGTCACAGTGCGCCAAATTGACGCCTGTTGCCGTGGTTATTCATTCATGAGTCCACTATTTTGAATTAATGAGTCCATTCTTCAGACAGTGGACTCATGAATAAAATAGCATATTTAACCATGGCAAACAGGCGTAATTTGGCGCACTGTGACAAAAGCGCGCATCAGCATTGGAATTTTTTAACTGGTGTAACTGAATCATAAGACACAAAGGTAAACTGGCAGTTCGTCTTTTGCCAACTCGTCCACTCATCACATGGTCAAGTTCATTTAGTCTAATGCCATTCAGTACATTAACATTTCGTTTAACAACCATTTGTTCCAATAACCATTTGGTCCAATAATGACTTTGTCTAATCACCAGTTCGTCTCTGACCATTTTCGTCTAATAACCAGTTGGTTTAAAACCCATTTTCTTTTCATTCATTTCCCCCAATTAACACTTATCCAATTAGACCAAATGGTTCATGGACTAAGTGGCTATTGGACCGGCTGGTTATTAGACGAAATGCTGAGTGGACGAAATGGCAATTAGACCATGTGGATAGTGGACGAATTGCTGATAGACCAAATGATAGTAGACGAGAATTGGCATTAGACCAATCGGAAATAAACCAACACAAATCGGGGAGAATCAAAATATCTATCTACTAATTGATTAAAAAATTGAACAATACTGATCAATCGCAATATCACTCAACTTCTATATCCCTCCAAATGACAGAAAATCAAAGAAAATCTTTTAATTACTTTTCCTGATCCTCACCCTCCTACCCTGTAGTGTCTTTTATTTCTCCCACATTATGGCCCATATTCTGAACTCGGGTTGTGGTTTAACTATGGATAGCCAACTGGGGAACAAATCCCTAACAGTGCTCATCCAATTTATTAACTTATTTGACATTCAAATTGTTCATAATTGTCTGGGAATGATAATTGAAGTATTTTGAAATATTTTTCTTCATTATGAAAGCAAAAGCAAACAAAATAATAAACATAAGAAATATACAATATAAACAGAACTTTAAAGCAGTATGTTCGGTAATTTTATTTAGTCTTATGTATTATGTATTGAGTGTCCCATTCATCAAGCATTTGCTTTAACCCTAAACTGACCGGGGGGGGGGGGGGGGGTTGAATCAACCCCCCCCCTCAACATTTTCTGCGATCATTTCGCCGTGCGAAATTTTTTTACCGCGCCACTCACAGAGTTTATACTTTCAAGTCTTGCGCATCTTTTGAGACCAAATTTGCGACGTCCGGGTACACGTTTTCGAAATCACGCAACATTTCGTAAGTGCATGTCAGACCAAAAATTGTTCCAAAACGTGATTTTGTGTACAAAGTCAATGCAAATTGAGTTTTCTCATCTTATTCATAAAGATATGATTATTCTTGCTTTAAACAGCTGAAATCAATTGATTTTAGCATAATTATGCTTCCAAAAGGTTGTGCAATAAATCTGGTGAAAAAAACAAAGAAAAACAAAAGGTTGAAAAACAAAGAAATACATAAGAAATTCATAAAACAATATAATACATGAGAAATTGATTTCCAAACCGAAGTTTTTTTCAATTGCGATTGTTAAGAATGCTACAAAGAATATTTTTACCAAAAATTAGCATTCTAGGAGCTTTATTTAGTGAATTAGAGCAAAAAGTATGATTTATGCATAAAATTAGCATAAATTATTCATATAAAATAAAATCTCAATATTTTGGAAAATTTTACCATACAGCCTTGTAGATTACATTGCACACTACCAGCGTGCAAATTTTTGCGGCGCTCGCCAGATCGGCGGCCGAGATCTCAGGGGGGGGTTGAATCACCCCCCCCCCCCCCCCCCCGGCCACAGAACAGCCAAAAAAGCCCGGCCTAGTTAGGGTTAAGGTGGACACCCTCATCATTTTAAACTTTTAAATTTTTGTTCAGGTATGATTTCTTAACTTAACAAAGTGAACTGAATTGGATTGATCTTGAATGATTTAAATAATAAAAATGATCTAAGGATAAACTTACCCTTATAACATACATGGGATAGCCCCAGAATAGTACACTGATTACAAAGAAAAGAAATGGAGCCTTGCTATTGCCCGGGGGACCAAACATGATAGTTCTGTAAAGGAATCAAAAAGTAAAAGATTTATAAATTAACTGCATTTATTACATGCACATTTTTTTTAAAATATATATTACAAGGGCAGTTTACACTAATGACAGATAAGTTTTAATAAAAACAGAAAAATTAGAAGAAATATTCATAAAATAAAGTGTAGCAGAGTAAACAGACTTGAGAATTGTTTAAGATTTGCTTTTCTGATACTACTACTACTACAACTATTACTATGACTATTTCTACTCAGGGTAGGAGGTTAATTTTTATTTTAGGGACTATTTTTTCACATTAGGGCGAATGCAAAATTTTGGGGGCTTTATCTTTTATTTTAAGGGCTAATATTTGTAAAACAAGCAATTGTGCTGTAAAAGCATTTTATACATTCTGATTTATGCAGAAAATTAATTTTAAGGCTAATGCTCTGTCTGGCAGGTCTTGGGTGACTTTTGAAAAGATAGTTGCCCCAATGCATTCATTTAGGGGAAATTTGGGCTATCATGAGAGCAAATTTCCTAAGCTGCTGCTGCTGCTGCTGCTGCTACTGCTACTACTACTACTACTACTGCATACTCACTTGAGATCTATCCTGGGTATGACACTCTTTATATTCTTTGTCTCCTTGTCAAGGTAGCCCATGATCTCTGTATGGTTACGTCCTTTAGCTAGTAGTAGGGGTGTCTTGTGGTTATGGTCCTCTAAATCGACCTCTACGCCATCCTGCTCACAGAGCATCTTGACTGTGTTTAGGTCACCATTGATGCAGGCAAGATGAAGGGGGGTCTGCAATAAACATCAGATTAGACTAAAATAATTAGAAGAGCAACTATTAACCCAATCTAGGTCAAGATACTGGGAAAAGTGATTGATTCTTTAGTCTTGAATAACCCACTAGAAAATGAGAAGTTTATGAAAGGAGCAGCTCCATGTATCTGTACCAACAAAATAGGTCAAGCTACTGGGAAAGATGATTGAATATTTAAAAGGTTAAAGAAAATACTCGAAATATTGCAGCTGTATGGAATAATAATAATGCACATTTACAAGGGCGTTAGTACAAATTATCCACCTGATGGTAACTTTGGAACCGTCTGAAACACACTAACTGAAGCAGAGTGCAAATAGACTGATTAAAGAGGGCAGATGATTTACTATTAATGCCTGAGTAATGTGCATTATTTGTTTTATAATGTATAATGAAATGGGTCCTCGTCTTTTGATAAAACCATTATTAAACACTATGTATTGTTCAACCTGGTAAATAGTGCAAACGAACATTTTCTAGTTCTCTGAATTTAATGAAAAAATTACATGTAGCATTTGTAAAGCACCAATTAGCTAGTTGCCGATTCAATGGCACACTACATATACATCACACCAGCTTTAACTCCAGCTGATACATCAAAATAATTAATCCTACTAGGAACCCAGAGCTGCCAACCTGCGACTATGAAAAGGCATCCTAATTGCACAAAAAAAAACAGGGAACTTGACGAAACATAATAAAACCAGACCTGCCAACCTCTGGGAATGAGAAACTTATTCAGTGATCCTCAAAAATGTATTGACCCCTAAATGACCTCTGACTTTGGAACCTGAAGTTTCATTACATATACTTTATATTACAATACTGCCGTACTATGACAAAAGGAAGCAAGTTACAAAAGTATCATTTGTTATAATATGAGCAATGTGTGTTCGTCATTTACATAGGCATCAATGCAATTTAACAGCATATTTTCTTCAATATCTTTCCATAGAACGATCATTTCTTCCCCAAACAATAATAACAACAATAACTCAAATTTGACCGATGTGTCACTTGCTTCCTTTTGGGCAGAATAGTGGCATAATCATGTCACAAAAAGTCATTTTACCCGTAACCGGCAAACATGGAAACTTTGCTTCCTTATTTGCATATTTTTAGTTGGCTTTACACTGTACATGTATGATTACATAACAAGATTTATCCTCCACTGAGGACTAAATAAACAAGGTCTATATTGTTTGATAATATCGATCTGATTCAACAAATTACTAACTGTGATGTGTGTTGTCTATTGTACACAGATGATTATGTTAGGAAGATTAGCCCAATATTTGTACAGGTAGATTAATCCCATTTTAATCATCGAATGGCGTCCAGTAAATGCTATAGATTTTCATGTACTGTTTAGGGAATAATCATTAGAATAAACAAGTTTTCAACACAAATTATAATATGCTTGTCTGGATTTGTAACATTATTCACAGTATGTCTGGTGATAGATAATGCAAAAAAAAAGAAGGAATATTAAAAGCATGAGCAAATTCATAATATATAACCATATATCTTGTTGTCCCTTTTATATTTTTTAAATGACTCTATTTCAATACTTATTTTGTTTTAAAAGTTCATTCCATTAAGGGAAATTATACAAGATCTGGATATGTAACAACTATGATTTACAACCTTGATTTTTTTTTCTCTGCTATGTGTACATGTATGTCACTGTTCGGGTTTTCATTTTTTTTTAATCCTTCACTTGAGAATCAAAGCACACGACTTTGGCTCCTATTTCAGGAAAATTGTTCTCGATTTTTACACATTACAAGCTTCTGAAAAAAAAACTACTGGAATCATATAGTTGGTTGCAATTCTATACATAATACATGTTATTGGAAACAAGCATTATTGAACAATGACCAGGGTCCTGTAACACAAAGGTTAGCGATTAATTGCACGCTTGATATTCACGATAGATGGTACATTGTAGTCAATGTATTCGATTGTAGAAAAATGTTACAGGATCAATGCTCAGCTTTGTGTTACGGTCCCCTGGGCCCACTAACACAAGGCTTTATGATTGAGCATATCATGATTTGTACAATCGATTTAAAAAAATAATGATCAATGCAATTAAACCAGCCTTATAATCAATCATAAATCTTGTGTTTAAGGGACCTGGTGGGTGCTTCATAAAGCTGTTTGTAATTCAAAAGCAACTTTAAGAACGACTGGTGAACCTTTCTTACGCGCTAAATAATCACCAATGAACATTTAATGGGGAATATCATTTACCGCAAGAAAGGATCGCCAGTCGTTCTCAAAGTCACTCTTAACTTACAAACAGCTTTATGAAACGGCCCCCTGAACCTGGGGAGTGTTTCATAAAATTTCTATCAAACAACTTTCCTTGGTTTTGATTGGATGAGGAGCAATATTACTATGGCAACTGTTGGATAAAACGGGACTTGTCGGATAAAACGTGTGACAAGTCCTTAATGAAATGCTCCCCTGAAGTCCGGCTTACCTGACCATAGTTATCCTTTTGTCTTGGGTTGAATCCAGAATAAATGAGTAATCTTGTCAGCTCGCAGAAACCTACGAAATAGATGAAACAAGACAAATGAAAAAAAAAAGAGTAATACGGCAAATAAAAGGGTTTCATGGCATATACTGTAATATATGTATACTTCAATATACATGTATTGAATTGCAGGATGGATACTGGGAAAGTACTCTGATCCTCAAATATACTTAAGCGGTGATGCTAGTAAATGCTTGTGGAGGAGCCATGGTGTAGTGGTTCTGACTCTCGCCTTGTAAACAGAGGGTCGTGGGTTCAAATCCTACCGCGGTCTGGCGTCCTTTGGCAAGGCGTTAATCCATACTTTGCCACTCTCGACCCAGGTGCTAAATGGGTACCTGGTAGGATATGAAAGTCATTTTAGCTTGTCCAGTACTGTGTGCGCCTCACCGGCGACTGACTGGAATACTCCCCCAGGGAGTGGAGGATGTGCATACATTGTGTGCGGGAATGACAGATTGAATCCAATGACTGGGGTAATAATCTATCTGTAAAGCACTTGGACATGTCGTTCCAATGTATAAGCGCTGTATAAAAGCGGATTTTTATTATTATTATTAAATATTTACAATCAATTGCAAATATTTATTGTTAATTCACTACTTATAAATCAATTGTAACTAATGCAAAAATAAAAAATAAAAATACTTCTTGGTGTAACAAGCAGACCAGCTTTCCAGTGCATATCTACTAGTAATTCCCAAACTAATGATTTATTTTGGGTCCCCAAATTGACTTGCAACTGATTGAAAATTTGTTTAAGTTTGTTGGACATTATTTTTTCCATTTTGGATATATCTACATGTACAATATATATGTGTATACATGCAAGTGAATATAATATATATTTTTAATACAATACATTGTATGTATCATACACGATATAATATATATCATATTATATTGTATTATCATCTTTGAATTTCCTTTTAAAGTAAAGAACCCTGTAGAAGGAGTGAAAATTACATGTAAAAAACATTCTTTTTACATGAAAGCTCCTACATGGAAACTGGATTATATTGATTCCTTGCTTATGGATGCAATAAATGGAATCAACTAGGCGATGATTACCTTTAAATGCAGCCCAATGCAATGCATTGTCCCCTTCTCTGTCGGTGAGTTGAAGCCTTGCCCCCTTACCCATGAGGTAACCAGAGAGCTGTGTCTGGCCGTACTGGCAAGCTATGATCAGAGGTGAACAGCCCTGGGGAAAAAGGTAGGTTAAAATATTAGGTTAAAGCTTGAAATGATCCATCAAATTGTTCATAATTTTTCTCTTGCTTCAGTTGCTGTTAAATAGTCCAGACCTGCCAACATTATACAACAACAAAATAGTAATCTTAGAAGGAAAAAAAAGTATTTTTTGACAAAAAAAGAGTATTTTTACAAATTTGTCTCAACATAACAATTGCCAGCCTGTTGTAGTGAGATCTGTGAAAAAACATGTGAAATGACTCTACATATACTTCCAAACTTGAAAATTCACCAATTTAAACATGTACTCGTAGGCAAGAATTTACTTGTTCTTTTCATGCAAAAGGTTCCGGCCCAACAGTGATATTTACTGGTCTGGGACTGTCAAACTGGCGCTAGTGCCGCACACTGAATAATAAATACTACATGATCTGAAATTTAAAAAAAAAAGTAACAAACCATAAAAAAAAGTATTGGTATATTCGTAGCAAAAAAAGGAACAAATACTCTAAAATGGAACGGTTGGCATGTCTGAAATACCATTACTTCTATTACATTCATGCAAGTTTCGCCCTTAATGTGACATTACTCCTTCACATTAATCCCAAGAGTTTGGTCAAAAATAGAGGTCTCAATAACATGCATTTATTACAGTGTTTCAGTCAGTCGGCAAGCCCTGAAAAAGTAGCTTCTTTTATCCAAGTGATATTCATGACTAGAGGGTTTTTGCATTGTTAATGAGCTTGGTGCTAACCAAAACACCTCTTTTTATTTGGCCATTGCTGCTCTAAATATTGACCAAATGTCATGTTTTTGGTATCTTTGTAAAGAAGAAGAATCATTCTTTCAGGTCATGTGTTTGGATTTTTAAAAGGATGTTGTAATATAGGAAAAAACTTTGATCTAAAACATGAAACAAAATAATTTTTTTCATGCAACAAAAGTTGTTGTTTTCACACTTAATTTCTGTTTGAGCACAAATGATTCTTGAATCATGATAAAGCTGAAGATCTAAGCTTTAATATGAAATAATTTTTATAAGAAGATGTATTTTAGATGGGTCAGCAGCCAGCTTTTCATAGGCCCATTTAGCAGCTCAAAAACAAGAATACTGCGCTCTGATTGGTCATAGAGACCACACACCCACGTTCCCCACACTGGGCCTCTGCAAGGTCACACTCACCACGTGGTAATCTCATCAAATTACCCGCGCCAGTTGTTCTGAAAACATTATTCAGACAATCAGAACTCTGGATTTTATGTTACTCAGAAATTTCAGAAATCTCGTCTTGCATCTTGATGGAAAAAGCTGGCTGCTGACCCATCTAAAAGATGCCACATATCAAGAGTGATATTGTAAGAAAGTATAGAGTTTGAGCTTTCTGATGATATAAATAATGTTTGTGCCTAAAACGCAAAATGTTGCACAATTTGCAAGTGAAGAAAATTCTGTTTGATGCATCTTTTCAGGTTAAAAATTCACTTATTTATCAAAATATTTTATTCAAAAGAAGTGATCAATATAAAAGAGTAACATTTACTCTTTCCCATGGTATAAAAATAATCAATATAACTCAAGGAAAAAGTGGTTAAATTCTTTGAGAAAGAAAGTCTCACAATTCACGAGATTTTGGAGGGACATGAATTCAGCCACGAGAAGACTTGGATAAATCTTGCTCATTAACACAGGGGCTTGCCGACTGACTGCTCCTGTAAAAAGATTATAAGCCTGTTACAGTTTTCCTGGCATCTCACTTAAAATTCTACTGATGAATTCTTCCCTGTACTATCCACATTGATCACAGGAAAGTTGTGACCCACCAGGGAAATCATTCCTCTCATGATGATAAACTTATTACGAAATGCAGAAGTTGACCGCTGTTATGGGGATATTCACCTTAGGAAACTGTTGCTCAGGTGAATTGTGTTTTTAAAAATAAAATACAGACTGTGGTAATAATTAGTTCTAAAAATGAAATGTGTGTTATGATGATTCTACCTACAAGAAAGTGTTGTTTTATCTGCATGGAATATTAAGGTTTCCTAAAATATTCTCTATTCACAAACAAATTTGCTTTTTGCAGACTCATCGAAGAACACAGAATTCAATGTTTAGAATGGCAAACAACACATAATTGGTACTTTAGAAAATGGAAAACTGAGGTATCTACTCTAACCAAAATCAAAATGTTCAGAGACACCAACCTTTTTCAACAACTAAGTATTCATAGGAATAGGACGGGTAAATAGTATTTTTTCATAAAACCAAGGTTTCTTTAGATACATATACATATATATCGGTACATCAAAAATATGTAGCAAGGGGTTAGAGCAATCTATGTGTCATGTCACTGTAAAGGATCATGCTTATTATAGCACATACTCCATAAATGTAACAAAAGATTAAAAAATTTATTGCCTTTTATTCATACCAAAAAAGGAGCAAACATGCCAATATGAGGAACGGCTTATTCAAGGCCACAAAAAAAAAGAGAGAGAACAAATATGCACCAAAAAAGAAACAAATGGCATCTATGCCCACACTTTGACAGAGGGAAGTATAGACTGTACATACCTTATTATCTACAGTATCTATATTTACACCAGCCTGGAGAAGAATATCTACCACTGCTATGTGGCCGTTCACACATGCCCAGTGGATCGGCCTAGCACCAAGGTCATTCTTACTCTGGGTATCTGTAGAACAGAGAACATTCGTAAATCTTCATTTGGAGCCATATATGGAAGGGTCAAGTTTGTTGGATACAGTGAAGCCTACTTGTATCGATGAAGACCACCCAAGTCGGAGAAGGATATCAGTGCACAAGTGGACTTTGTGAACCGGTTCATTTAATCAGGATAGGAAATAATTTTTATTTTTTAGGGACTATCTTTTTCACCACACTGAAACAATTGTAAAATTGGGAGGGGGACTATTTCTTCATTTTAAGGGCTACTTTTTAGGGGCAACAAGTAAATATGCAGTATAAACTATAACTTTAACGCCCACTTCTTCTATGGAATGCTGGGCATTACATTACATGTTTTGTATTCATGACAAAGATAATGTACCACACAATTAATCAAATTCATTATATTTTGATATTCTATTATTCTCATTTAACAATGGGATTCATTCTTTTGCAAATTTTTGCTGCAAGATTAGGATAAATTTTACTTGAGGTATGAGTTGACAATTGGCATTCCATAGAAGTTTGGTTTAAGTTTACTCAGGGTTTTACTAGTCTGCAAGGACAGACTCAAATTTGACACACTTTAAGTTTAACCCAAACCATGTCTAGAGTGAAGACTAGACTCCAAACTACCTCTCTGTGTCAAATAAGAGCCAGCCACAGTACACAGTGAATCTCGTCTGACTAGTTCAGACTCTGCATTATGTACTACGCGAATTGCGAAAACCAAGGGTTTGTGCCTGCAGACGAGGATTTTACCATGGCTATCAGAATATCATCCCTTGAGGTTTTCACACGGCAGCCATGATACGCTCCTACATGCACTTACCCAAAGGGACTTTACACTGGACCATGATCCTGACAATGTTCGCGAGTCCACCAAGGCAAGCCCAGTGGACCGGTGTATGACCTTTATCATCTTGCTCTGTGAAAATACTAGGCCCTTCTAGCTCCAACAGCTCCTGCACTCTCATCAAATACCTGAAAAATAATCAAATGAAAACGAGAAAGCTATATCAGCTATCCTACCACTGCTAAATAGAGTAATGGTAGGGACATCTGAATACATAGGAATCGACCTTTTCCCTCATCATATTTTACCAAGAACAATTAGATTATACTCCTTCATGAGAATTTTACAGGTACAGTAGGAAAGTAATGGCAAAATTTGTATTACAAAAATGTATAATTCCTAAATGAAATTGAAGGTGTTAAAATGGATAGGAATCCTAATTGCATGATTGGCTGTAAATCATGAGCCAAGCGACAGAGCACCAAGGTTGACTGTTTGCATTATCTTTGTTCTCTTTGCAAAATCAACAGTGTTCCCCCAACCTTAACCTATTTTTTTGTATATATCACACAGGGCATCGGGGGGGGGGGGAGCCAACCTGTTGGTGTCACTCATCCACAGGAGAGTCCGGATTTCAACTCGAATCTACTTTTGAAAATAATTTCTCTGACTATTCATTTGAACAAAAAATTAGAAAAAAGTTGTCCCTTTTGAATTTCAATGTTTTCGAGTTTCGACGACACCGTAATTGATCGCAAATGTGATGCCGATGGTCTGCTAAAATCAGCTCATTTACAGCTGACAGAGTAAAAAGTGCCCGCAGTATCACACACAAAACAAATGGGCTTCTGACCTCAGTGAGACAAAATTTTGGGTGGAAAAAATCCCGGGGGGGGCCACTTCCATTGACGAGTAGATACCATGCACGACCACGGGGTCTCGAAAAGCACCCTAAACACGTATTTTCCATGTTCTGAAAATGCACCCCTTAACAAGTATTGGCGTCTGAAACCATACCCTTAACAAGTATTGGAAACAAAACTATACTCTTGGCAAGTATTCCCTGAAATGAACCCCTAAACAAGTATACAGCGATATTTTATTGTTGTGTCACAGGTCCGTCGGTCGCCGGTTTTACCTAATTTACGTACACCACATTTGGTTTAGTACGGCCCCACCTTCCTCTCCTCGTGCAAATCGGGACTCTAAACACGTAGTGTTGGGGCAAAAAGGACATCCTTTATACAACATTTTAATTTTGTTTTATCATCCCCGCAAATTTGACCCTAAACACGTAGCTTTCCTAGCGAAATAGATACCCTTTTTTCATTATTTTTGTGTTTTTACACCCTTATCACGTTACGTACGTAACGTGCCCTATCTTGAAAAAGACATCTTTTTTACATGTTTTTTTGGTCGCGCATGGTATCCACTCGTCAATGTAAGTGGCCCCCCCCCGGGAAAAAATCATGCTTTTGTTGGTGTTGTTTCTTTTGTCCTTTTGCAAAGCAAGTCTCCAATGTGGGAGATCGTCTCCCCTATTGGAGAGAGTCTCCCATATTGGCCGTGTGCCTCTACTGATTGGAACTTCTTAACATCGTAGTTAAGAAACAAGGGGTCTAAAACAGTGGATTTTTCACGGTTTTCCCGAAGTTTGTGGATTTGAAAACATGTCCTCTGTGAAAACTAGCACTTTCGCGAGCCGATGTCGGCCGCCATTTTTTTCCCGAAGTCAATGCTAAGATCGAAAAAATAATAAAAAACATGAAAAATATGGCAACACCTAAAAATGTAGCACCCTAAGTGCGGCCGTTACGTGTACGCTCGCTATTTTCACATGCGTTTTCAATGGAACTGCGAACTCAACAGCGTTCGCACGCTGTTTAGAGGTGAATTGCAGCTGCCTCACGGAGCTTGCGGGAGCGCCATAGGAATTGTACATTGGACTGCGCACCGGAGACAAAACTATGTGCAGCTAAAAAGAAGAGGCCTTAACGAAGCCTCCTTTGGTGCACCTCCTGCTTGAAAGACGTGAGGGAGGTGCTGTGAACTACTGAACTATCTTTGCTGGGAGTGAGTTCCATATTCTGATAGCATCAGGAAAGAATGTCTTTTGATATATTTGTGTTCTGACATGCATGTAGCCATAGGCCTATGCTATGGGATTTGAAACATATAATATCAGGATTTCCACGTGTAGGTTAGGGACTTGCATAAAATTTTCATATTGAAAAAAAATCAATGAATCACATATCAAAAGAAAGAGCTTACTCTAACTAAGATTTTAAGCCACCATTCATATCATAACTCCAACTACAAGACAAGATATTACTGTTTCAAGCTTCAAAAACTAGCACATAATTATGACACAAAACACTACATGAACAGGCATACGCACTTTGTGATTTTGCATGCAGCATGCATGCATATGTTATCTACACAGTCTATGCAAAGCTTACACACGCGCGCGTGTAGTAATCCTTACATTATACACTCAGTCTATACACACGCATAACACATGCATGTGTGGGAATGCACAACATGTGCTGAGTATTGTTGATAAACATGAATGAACTTTGAATGAACTTTAAATGAACTTTGAATGAATGAATGAAAAAAGGAATGAATGAATGAATGAATGAATGAATGAATGAATGAATGAATGAATGAATGAATGAATGAATGAATGAATGAATGAATGAAACTTTGAATGAATGAATGAATGGATGGATTGATGAATGAGTCAATTTATTCAAAACCAAACATGAACCACTGTTTTATGCACTTAGAATGAAAAAATGAAATGATGCTAATCATGCTATACTTTGTCTTTTTTTTATAGTTTGAATTATCCAGGAATAATGCACATTATTTTTAATGCCAGTCACTTCAAAAAGTCCATAGGTTCAAACAGAATTAGGTAAAATCTTGAAATATCGATATCAATATGTAAATTCTTTTACTTTTCTTTTTTAAGCCTTTACTCTAGGAATCTCCTTATTTTGATTAAAATATCTGTTTTGTTCTGTTACATGTATATATGTTTGCTAGGCCAAATAATTCTTCTTGATTTGTTTTTATTCACTTTTTTTGTGGAAATAGTCTTAACTTGTGAACCTAGCATTCAAGCTACATCATGCAGAATGGAGGGGCAATTCCAAGGGGCAGTACAAGAGGAACAATTTACAATTGTATGAAAAATAGTACCCCACAATTAAATATTAAAAAAATACCTGATCTTCTTTCATATCAAAATTAGTTTTATATCTTTTGTGTATTATTTTGTTCTCTCTACAGGTGTCAGTAATGTGGATATGACTACACCTCAGCCACAGAGAAAGAAAGACAAAAGATATCTAGTTATATAGCAAGGCATGGAGAGTGGGATATACTCAAGAAGAAGATATCACAAGTGTCATAATATGGAAAACTGTTCAGATTTATAAGTTGAATATTTTAAATGTTGTACTGATCAACTCTTGTATTTTTCAGTACCTTTTTAATAATAAAACTGTCCTCCAAAACCCTTTTGGATTTTGGCATAAAGAAACAAGGACTTTGTTTTCTATCAAAGAAATTTTTTTCAGGGAATATGGAGTAGCTAGGGGTAATTTAAGTGTTCTCTTTATTTGGTTTTGCAAGAGTAAATTTATTTTATTGACTTGGTTTTAATTACTTTCAGTAAATATGAAGGGTTGTTTCGATGATATAAAGTTGATAAAATCTTTTTCTTTTGAGTAAAAAAAAAAATTAATCATTTGTACATGTTTCAATGGAAGTGATTTGAATCAATGATTAAAAAAATATAGTGATTTAAATCAGCTAACCCTGAGAGCTACATGTACTTGTTGGAAGATTAAACTTCATGCAGGTAAAGTTCAATTTTATCCATCTTGATTTTGTTTTTCTTCATTCGCTTCAGCTTTTACTTGCACAAATGCATTGAAGAAATTACGCTACTAAGTTTTGGAGATGTCCAACGGTTTGTACATAGAAGCCTGACAAAATCCTTTGTTCAATAATTGAATTAATTCTACAACTATGCCTTTTGAAATATATACATTGAGATAAAAGTGTTAATAATCCTATCATGATTCCAGCTTGTTTGCAGTGTTCACTAATGAAGTCAGCCATATGATATATTTCTGTTCAGGGGGAAAATCCTTTTACTTTCCAGTGTGCAAACTGTATAAGCTTGCAACCTTGCATTACAGGATTGAGAAAGGAATGAAAACTGTCTTTATCTATTTATGTTCATAACTTTCCCAATGTAGTAGTCATAGCTTTGTGAAATCCAAAACATAAGATTTTTTCTTGTTTAATACCGACAAATTATATATTCCAGTCACTGGCAAATTATCTATGAAAAAATTGAAATAAATAAATGTTAATCAGCCAAAATTTAGGTAATCTTGATTATCTGCATCATGCATGAACACCCCCCCCCCCCCCATGAAAAAGAAAAGAAAAATAGTTTGAATCATATTTCATGACCCTGAGCTCTAAATGATTACAATTGTTTCTAACACTTACTATTAATTAATGCCCAAATCTTATAAATCGATAAGTTTTTTTTAAATGTTCTCCATGCAATATTGTTTTTCTTTTTCACAATATCCACTGGCAAGTATGGGAAAGAGAGGGGCACACAAATTTGTATTCTGACATGCAAGAAATACTAAAATGAATAGTAATATTTTTTTCTAAAGACACATTATTCTCTTGCAAAAAAATACTCCAACACTCCCCCTCCCCCCACAAAACAAAATCAAATGAGGGCATAGTCTACAAGACATACATGTATATGAGAAGCTTAGAAGCTAGTGCTAGGATGAGGAAACAATATAACTAAAAATTCACACCAGTAATTCTTCATAAGCAAACAAAAAATCATCACAACAGACAACAAAAGTAACAAGCAACAGTAAAAAAAAACAATATTAAAAAAGGGGGAAAAAGATAGAAAAAGAGAAAAAAAAAATAAATAAATAAATAAGTATGATGGCGAAAAAAATTAAATTGACCGATTGCCAAATAAGAAAAAGAACCCCTCGCATCATTTACAACAAATTTTGACAAGCGATAAAAAAGATCCCCCAGAACCGGAACCCCTAGTGCCCCACCCCCTCCTTCACTTGAAAATGGGCCACATTAATTTTTTTTTAAAGGAGCGGCACAAATTATGTTTGTTTTAAAATGGGGGAAGGGGCATGGGCATTTAAATCTGAAATAAAAAGATCCCCCCCAAAAAAAAAAAACGCTCTCTTAAAATAAACAATGAACTGTCTAGTCACACCCACGATCACTCTTCAAACAGTCACAACACATCAACCCTCTTCAATCTCTTGACTTCTTTACCGTCTCACCTTAAAAGACAGTAGATATATATTTCAGCAAAATAATATTACATACCTGATATGACGATTTTGATAAATTATTTTGAATGGGAGTAATTCTGCTGATGTTAAGAAGTCGTAGTAAGCAGAGATGAACACCGGCGCAGACACTTACTGAACGGTAAGTTCTTACGCACAGAGCAGCGCGTTTCCCCGGGAGCGCCACGGCAGCGAATAAGTGGCAAACCGCTATAAAGGCGCAAGCAAAAAAATATATATAGGCCTATATGCCGATTCCGGCTCAAATTTCTTCTTTTCCGCTAAAATAATTAAAAAACAATATACATAGCTGTTGAGATAAGGGTTTCCCCAATCGACATGACGTGGTATTAACGACAAATGGATACGATAAATATTCGACTTACTCAAACTTTTCCATCCCATTTTGTTGCACAAATTCACTTCATCGCCGGGTGTGTTTGGTACCACTACCAACAGAACCGGCCAATGATCTATTTTTAGAAAATGATGGCACCTGATCACCGAGGGGAAAGGACAGAGAGCAGCAAGCAAATTTCGATGCAGTGTCATGCAACGAATTTCATCACATTTTTCCATGTGCGATTTTGAGTCAGCAAAAAGAGCGCGCCCTCTCGCGGTTTTGGAAGTCGCTATCATGGTCCAGTTGTTTTGTTTCTTTTGTTTTCATGCACCTTAGGCTTAACATCAACATTAACACGGAATAAAACAGTGAACACACCTCTGGGCTTTGGCTCTGCACAAGCAAACACAAAACAGAGCCAGAAGCCAGAGGCAGAGCTGAAATTGAAATAGAGAATCGGGCCAGCAGAATATCATACGCGTGGGACCGAGGAGAGACACCAGGCCCAGCGACCATTTCAGTGACCATACATAATATCGACCTAAATATATTATTCTTACCCCGACTTCACAGCTTGAAAAATATCCATCGGCTTCGGCTGAGCTTTGTTACCAGAGCAACAACCTTTCCCATCGTGTTTATGATCGTGATCTTCATTTCCAGGATCATTTTCTGTGTTCGATCTTCTCTGAGTTTGTTGGTGAGTATTCATTTTTGGCTAAAGTAATCGACAAGTATCGTATCTACAAGTTGAAGCAAAGATTTGTCTGAAGTTAGCTCTATTATGTCGAAAAGGTACATGTACCGGTATGGTACCTTTAAAGATTTAGGTTATGAGATTTCTTTGTTTCAATTTGTGTTCACAAAAATAGGAACGATAGTAAGATCTGAATTTAGGTCTTGAAGTATACTAACCTTTTTAAAGAAAAAGAGTTATTTTATTATGATGAGTACACTCGAATGAAAAGAATTGAATGACTTCAAATCAAGTCAGTGAAATATTGTAATTTTTCTTTCCCCCATCTAATTAAATGAATCCAAAAAATGATATCATCTAATTCGAAAATGATCTTTGTTGTGATTCTTAATGGATGATTTAGAATTGAGAATACGCAGCTATTAATTGTGGTCATGAGCTGAAGGCACTGGCGTAAATCCCGGGGGGGGGGGGATGGGGGGATATATCCCCCCACTTTTCGAGGAGGGGGGTGGCCTGTACAAACATCCCCCCCCCCCCCCACTTTTTACGAAAGAAATGAAGAAAAAAAATCACAAGAGATAATTGTTTTATTGGTGAAAATTCTTCCAAAAATACCGCTTAACAAATAAAATAATATTATTGAATCATAAAATGCAAATAAAGAGCCAGTTCACAATTTCCAAACGAAATACTTATGTCCTTATTATAACATTGAAGAGAAACCCCCGTTTCTTCCAATTCATCAATGTTGGGGTCTTTGGGAAGGAATGTCAAAAATTTGTTGAATGTAATCTCTAATAAAACCATTAAACCATCATGGGGTAAAAAAGATAATAATATTGGAGGGGTATTTGCCATATGGACATACAGTGGCGTAACTAAGGGGGACATGGGGGGCACATCCCCCCCCCCCCCCCCCATCGGCTGACCAAAAAAAACGGGGAAAGGGGGAAAGGAGAAAAGAGGGAGAAAGGAAGAGAAACGTAGTGGGAAAGAAGAAAATATTTTTCATTAGAATGTTATATTATATTATAACTATGTTAAGTTACATTACATAAGAAACATTTTTATCATAGCTTTATGAAACATAATTTGCCCAGGGCCTACGTCTTCATTGTTCCTGGTGCTCGCATTGTCTGTTTAACGAGATATATAATCTTGTTGTACTAAAACATCCCGTTTTCAAGTCAATATAAACCAAATATATTTCCTAGCACTTGAGTTATCATTGTTTTATGTAGTGACATATGCTTCTTTTTCATGACTCAAAAGTGATTGCCCCATGTTAAGGTCTTCGTATATATGAAACATTTCCTGTCCGTGATTACGTTCGCATTAGTGGATTGGTGAGATATGTCTGCTCTTCATGAATTCCTAAAATCAGTCCTTAAAATGTCCCTTCTTCTGATCTGAATATCAAAAATTTTCAGCTCGCGCTTCGCGCTCGCATCATTTGGTTAATAAAATACATATGGTCCTAGTTAATCCCTACAAAGAAACCTTAGAATGCCCCACTTCAGGTCTCATTTATCTAAGTTTTCAGCTCGCGCTTCGCGCTCGCTTTGTTAAGCGAGACAGGTACCTATCATGATTACACAAATTTGATTATAATGTCCCTTTTTAGGTGTGAATATAACACAATTTCAGCTCGCGCTTCGCGCTCGCATTATTTGATCAGTGAGATACATATCCGTTTAATGACATTGTCCTTAAAATGTCTCTATTAGGTCACTCACTCAGTCATTCAAACATTTTGCTGGTGCCGTGACCCACGGTCGCCACTGTGGACATATCAATGACAATTCCTTGCATATCTAAAAACATGATTGCAAAAAAATGCCAAAATATTTCAGTCATCCCCCCACCCATCAACACGGATTTACGCCAGTGGCTGAAGGGACATCGCAGATATTCGAAATCCTGAATTATTCAAGACGAAATTTACAACAACGAATTTTATGGCCACTTTCGTTGTTTTTTATATATTTTTTTCTTTTTCTTGCTCGGGCGGTAATCAAGCAAGCGACTGACACTGGATGGTAGTTGGCCGTAGGGGCGCTGAAACACTTTTTAGGGGGGCATGATCTTGAAGGGGGCACAGGACGGTATTGATTGATTTATTTATCAGCTTGATTCCATCCTCATAAAAATAAATATTCATATTATTATAAACAATTTACACATATATATCATATATATATATATATATATATATATATATATATATATATATTTATATGTATACAAAGTACATGTAATCACAAAAGGTTTTAGTAAATGCCGTGGAAATAAAATCGTAGATTTTAAAAGGAGCATAGCTCTCAAAAATGAAAGGTAAAGTCACACTCTTCGTCAGTGCCCATGATGTGACAAAAAAAGATAATTCAAAATCTGTTTCTGAAACAGTCGTGAAAAACACGACTATATATACGACTATATGTATATATATATACAGATACATAAATTATATAAATGCAATCAGTAATCCACGAAGAATGGCAGTGGATTAATATTGGAATAGGGGAACAGTGTGGAATAGCCTGATTGGCTTCGCAAAATAAAAGTTCTAACAATATATATATATATATATATATATATATATATATATATATATATATATATATATATATATATATATATATATATATATATATATATATATATAATACATATATTATAAATGCAACACAAAGTTACAGGATATAAAAATAAAAACAAGCAAACCAGCAAATACACAAAGAATCAATAAATGTAAAAACGGGTGGGTGAATTATCATTGATACTTTAAGGACGTTCCACAGTTATGTTTGTGCGCATCATGATCTGCGCATATTTTACACTCTGCGCGCTGACGTCACAATGGATGAACAGGCGATTTAATCAGCTGTAGGTATTGTGAGCTGATTTTTGTCCTTACCTGCATGCACTAACTGCAGAACTGATGTGTTATTTTATGAAGCTAATAAACTGGAATTATTCCATGGACCATTGTTTTTATTCCTCTACAATGTCAAAATAGTTTCTCTGTAGTGCTGCAAAGTATGATGAATATGACCCCGAGTTTTGAATAAATGGAAAGGTGGTTCGGAATTTTCCCTCACATAGATACCGCTTTTATTTTTGGCGCATTTTCGGGTGTTTTAAGAAGCAAATTTTCTCTAATAAGAGTGCTGATAGTTTTAAAACAAGCACAGAAACCCATATTTTTTAATGTTTGCCCCTCTTAGGTATACTTTCCTCTACAACTTTGCAAAGTTTGGTGAAAATGACATGGGTTTTGAATAAAGTGCAGCATTTTTACTTCTCAAGTTTGTTATTGAAATTTTTGAGGTTGAGTATCTTTCCCGCAATTTCTAAGAACTGAGAGTGTTGTTAGACTTAAATGAGCAAACAATTGACAGCAATAAAGATAGATTATCCATCTTACGGATACAATTATTAATCATTTTGCAAAATTTGATGACATTTTCATGGATTTTGACTGAGTAATAGGGCTTTAAACTCATTGGTGTTATCTTTTGAGGTCTAAAATGCCAAATTCTTTTGGATGCGCAATTTTTAAGAACATCATCCATTTTGGGTAACTTTGAAGCTCTATAGCAAAAAATCAAGCACATGGACCCGTGTTAATTTTTGCATATTTGGAATATTCAGGTGCTAAAGTATCTATGTGCAAAGTATGCTGAAAATGACATGGATTTTCAATGTTTGGGAGCAAGACTACGGAACCATTTGCAGTTTAGCCGGCATTAACAGACTTTTGCTTGTTTTCGGCGCATTTTTTGCTGTTTTAAGCCAACTCGCAATACTTTGGACACTGATAATTTGAAAACTAGCACATGGACCCCATAGTTTAAATGTCTTAAATTCTTCATAATATATTCCTCTACTAATCTAGAGAGTATGATGAAAATGACAAGGATTTTGAATGTTTGGGAGCAGAACTACGGAACCATTCGTATTTTAGACATTTTGGACGGTATTATCAGACTTTTGTTTTCGGCGCATTTGGGGCTGTTTCAAGCCAACTTGCAACATTTTGGACACTGATAGTTAAAAAACGAGCACATTGACCCCATATATTTAATATTTTAACGTCATCAGAATATATTTTTCTGCAAATCTAGAGAGTATGATGAAAATGACATGGATTTTGAACGTTTGGGAACGAAAAATTAAACCATTTGCATTTTAGACGGTATTATCTTACTTTTTGCTTGTTTTCGGCGCACTTTAGGTGGATTTCAATATTTTCAAGCCAACTCGCAACACTTTGGACTCTGATAGTTTAAAAACGAGCACATGGACCCCATATTTTTAATATTTTAATGTCTTTAGAATATATTCCTCTACAAATCTAGAGAGTATGATGAAATTGACATCGATTTTGAATTAGGGAGCAACACTACGGACCATTCGCATTTTAGACAGTATTATTAGACTTGTGCACGTTTTCGGAGCATTTAGGTGGATTTCAATATTTTCAAGCCAACTTGCAACACTTTGGACTCTGATAGTTTAAAAACGAGCACATGGACCCCATATTTTTGATATTTTAATGCCTTTAGAATATATTCCTCTACAAATATAGAGAGTATGATGAAAATTACATGGATTTTGAATGTTTGAGAGCGAAATATGGAACCATTTGCATTTTAGAGGGTATTAAGAGACTTTTGCATGTTTTCTGCGCTTTTTAGGCGATTTTCAAGCCAACTTGTTACACTTGGGACACCAATAGTTTAAAAACGAGCACATGGACCCCATATTTTTGATATTTTAATGTATTCAGAATATATTTTTCTACAAATCTGGAGAGTATGATGAAAATGACATGGATTTTGAATGTTTTGGGGCAAAACTACGGAACCATTCGTATTTTAGACGGCATTATTAGACTTTTGCACGTTTTGGGTGCATTTTGGGCGATTTTCATGCAAACTCGCATCACTTTGGACACTCATAGTTAAAAAACGAGCACATGGACCCCATATTTTTAACTTCCCTACACCTTTGATATGCATTCCTCTACAATTTAGCCGAATTTGATGAAAATGACATGGATTTTGAAAAAAGTGCAGCTTACAAAATACTTTTTTAATTTTTGAGTAGATTCACGTCTTTGAAGATTAGTTTTTTTCCGAGTTTTTGCACCATTCTTGCCAAATGAGGTCGTTATTGACTCCAACTAGGTATAGCTTTACCAATTAAAAGACTTTCTCTTACTTTGGTATACACTTTGTTTTATATCTTGAAAATTTGATGAAGTTTGATGCGGTATCCACTGAGTAAAGATGATTTAAACTCATTTGGTGAATTCGTGAGGTCTAAGAGAGGCATGATTCTCTTGATTGCGCAAGATTGCATATCATTCAAATACGGCGACTTTGCAGACCCGTAGAAAAAAAATAAGCACATGAACCTATATTATTTTTTGCATTTTCATAATGCACAGATACCAAAGTAACTCTCTCCAAAATTTGGTGAAAATGACATGGACTTCATTTTAACTGTGGAACGTCCTTAAGTACATATTAAATTTCATCTTTTATTAAAGTTGGTTTGGATTTTACTGCGCATCTTAATGGTATTTCGTTTTAAATAATAATAATTGGTAGAGTATTTCTTACGAAATTTTCAAACAGATAAGGTCAAGTTTTACTTTCCATAAATGAAATAGGTTGCGGAGTCTAGTTTCATGGGAATGATTTTGCTTATTAATAGAATTATTTGGTAATAAGTCTTGAAAATACTGGAAACCAAGCAATGACATGTGATAATTGAATAAATAAAAATTATCGTTCTTCAGCCAAAAAACAAAGGAGCAGGGTGAGCATAATATCCACTACACTACTAGAAAATTTATCCTTAAAATAAAAAAAGTTCCTGCAGCAGAGTCTTGAGAGCACCTGTAATCTTACCAGATTGCGTAATCTTACAGGAAATTGGTATTTGGTGTATGGAATCTTACAAATTTCCTTAAATAAAACAGCCTTTTCCCCTTTTTAAACAGACCTGTTCTGTTAAATTGCAGAAAAATTCCTGTTTTATGAATTTACAAAATGATTCTGTTATTGCTTTTTACAAAATCTTCAGTTTTTTTCTGTAAAATCAGTTTTTTTTTTTTTTTTTTTTTTTTTTTGGCCGTAAGATGAATTACCCCAATCAATACAGTAAGTTAAACAAAGCAATACGAGAGAGTTGAAGAGTAAATGATATAAACAATGGCATATCAAACTTCAATTTATACATAATACCAGTGGATTTTGAGATTTTTTGTTTTATGAGATCCATGCGAGCATCCCATTAAAAATTACAGTCCAATAACATTTTTTAAAAAAAGCAAAAAATACTTGATTTTGAAATCGAATATACGAGTTAATATTATTTCATCAAGGATGTATGACGTGTAATTAAAAGTCTATTCGCATTGAACCATTTCGAAACATTATTTAGTTCTTTATAATTCTATATTCAATATTTTCCAAACCCGACCGTGAATAAATGAGAGTAGTATCATCGATATACATAATATTGAAAAAAAAATACGAGAGAGTTGTATAGAGTAACTAATATAAATAATGGCACATTAAACTTGTGCATAAAATTGTGGTTTCATAAAAGATGCTTAAATTTTGTCATGTCATCTCGCTATAGTATCATATACAGTATAAAAAAATGCTTGGAGGTAATATCAAATACTTGAATAGTAAATATATGATGGACCCTAGACAGGTAAATAGGCAGTGGAATAAGGTTTAATGCAACTTAACTAATGTGGATCGCAAGGTTGAGCAAATTAGGGAACTCATTTCAATGAGGGATGAAAGGGATGTATCTTGTTTAACTGAAAGTGAATTGAAGGAACTGGTTGGCTTTCTGTGCCTAGATTAATTCCCGGTCCCACCCCCGGGGTTGCTTTTGTTGCTTTTGTTGTTATTTTTGTTGAATTTCGTTGAATGTTTTGAAGTGTATTTTTTTTATATATTGAATATGTTGTTGTTTTTTATATGTATATTCATGTTTGTTTTGTAAATTGGAAAATATTCTATTTTTTAATCTTTGTATGCGTATTTTTTATGCGAATAAAGAAGACTTTGAATTGAATGTATATACCAATGAAGTTTGAGATTTTTTTGTTTTATGTCATCTATGTGAACATCCCAACGAAGATTACAGTCCAATAGCACTCCAAGAAAAGCAATGATATTTGATTTTGAAACATAATAGAGGTGATACTTAAATATATTTCATCATGTATCTTTGACGTGTGATTCTTATTACGAAATAATAAAAAAATTGTGTTACTATTATAAGATTAAGTATAAGTCTATTCACATTAAACCATTTTAAAACATTATTTAGTTCTTCATTACAGGACAAGTCCACTCAAAATAAAAGTTATTTTGAATGAAAAGATAAAGTTGAAAATTTCGTCAACATCGGACGTAAAAAAAAGAAAGTTATGAAATTTTAAAGTTTCACTTAATTTCACAAAACAGTTATATGAATATCCTGGTCGGTATGCAAATGAGGGGACTGATGACGTCATCCACTCACTTTTTATTTTGTATTTTTTCATATATATATGAAATATAAAATATTTTAATTTTCTCCTCACTGTCCTGTGAAACAAAGTTTTCTCCTCAATGAACATGCGGAATAACCACTGTTTTAACATTTGGTCCTTATTGTTAAATCTGTATAAAAAAAATGAAAAATTGTATAATTCAAACAATAGAAAACAAAAGAAAAAGTGAATGAGGGACATCGTCCATTCTCTCATTTGCATATCACTGAGTTGTGCGTAAAACTGTTTGGTAAAAAATAAGCAAAAACTGAAAATGTCATAACTTTCTTATTTTTAATCCGATTTCGATGTTTTTTTTTGCATTATGCTTTTCTGAATGTTCTCTATTGTATCGAATCAATAGTTTTCTGGGATGGACTTGACCTTTAATTTTATATTCAATGTTTTCCAAACCAGACCGTGAATAAATGAGAGTAATATCATCGGTATACATAATATATTGAGAGAAAAAACATGGAAAGATTGGGTCAAAACAAAATTGATGTATTTTAAAAATAGTTAGGGACCGAGGATGGATCTTTATGGCACCCACGTGTAATAATGTCAAAGTCAGAAAATGAGTATCTGTTGTTCAACATAATAAACTGAAGACGATTTTTTTTATTGGTAGTTAAAAACAAATTAAGAGTTCCACGTATCCCTTGAGTGAAATTTTGAGACAAGTACATACTGATTTTGTGACAGTTTTTTTTTGGATGAGGGGTCGTGGGAGGAGGCGGATCCAGATTTCGCTGATGGGGGTTGGCAAAAATATTTTCATCCACTTTATCCAAAAAAAATGCAGTTAAAAGCTGATTTTTTAAAGGCCTTCAGAGGGCATATAATGCTTAAATGAATAGTTGGAAAGAATATCACTCAACTGTTAGAACTATTCCACCCCCCAAAAAAAACCACGAGGAATGATATTGAGGGGTTCCTGGGCATTGTTCCGACAAAATAAAAATAGTAAATCATCATTTTGGTCAATTTTGACAGGACGCAGTGTGGCTGAATAACACCGAATCGAACCGTCTCAAATATTCTTTATTTTATTTATTTTTATATCAATCCAACTTGATGCGAGAAAATCCGTTGTGGGATTTCATATGTTAACTGAGGGGGCACAAAATATTGTCCCTCTTTGTTTGGCAAATCTTTTGACAAGCAAAATGAAAGGTTTCAATGCATTTATATAACAAATTCTTCCCTTATTCTCGTTCACTATCTTTTAAGCAAATGTTGAAATTTCTGCAATTAACTATAATCATCACAAATATTAAAATATTCCGTTGATAAAGTCGTTATTTGCATTTATATCACCCTCCAAAAGTATTATTGGTTTTATATTTCTTCATGTTTTGTATATAAATTTATCTGTTTAGTACTATTTTGATATCATTTCTTATTAAGTGTTACTGTAGTTATGTTTTCTTTTGTTTTTATGTAAAAGCAGTGACGTAACAACGGGGGCACGGGGGTCTGAATTAAAAAAATCAGTGACACAAAATTTTAGCTGGCGGCCCCAATACCGTGACCCACGGTACGTCACTGTGTAAAAGCTCTGTAAAATTCAGCTCATGCGGCGAACAGTATTGAAAGAAAACACCATTAATATTATTACGTTATAAGTTCTCGTTTGCATTTTTTTATTGCTTGATTTTATTTATTCATGTATTTATTCATTTGTTTTTTTTTCCATTAATTTATGTATTTATTTGTCTATTTTATTCATTCATTTGTTTATTCATTTATTAACTAGCTTATCTTATTTGTTTTATTTTTGAGGAATGGAGGACCCCAATCCTAGTTCCAATGATGCCAAGGTGATTATCAAAAACCAAGCTTCTATCACTCCCATCTCCCTGCACTGAATTACCTTCACTTCCGATGCCAGTCAAGGCTGTTTGTTGATTTTAACGATTGTATCGATATTAAGCCAGGTCGCCTGAATTACTAAATTTGATCGACTCCAATCGAGCCTTCAATAGGACGGATGCTTTCGGATCCATTTTTAAAAGTATGCTTATTCCCCAGATGGCACTTTCCCCTACTTACGTAAATATCCAGCAATAGAATTTATAACAAATATTAATGGAAACTATACAATAACTATACAATGCTCTATTTATATAGGTCAATTCCGTCATCTTTTCAACATACAATTGAATAGGCGACATTAACTGCGTCTCCGAAGTTTTGCATTTGACATCCATCTACAGTCAGGGGCGGATCCAGGATTTTTCAAAGGGGGGGGGGCACATTTTTTCGGAAGAAAATTTGACAAGCCAAAAAAAAGGTTTTTAATAAAAAATTAAGGATATTTCGTACCCGCAAAAGGAGATTTGGTTTCATCCTTGATATTGTGAAAATATAGGAAGATATAACATAAATCGTACATAGTAAAAACGGTGGTTGAATTTTGTACAGTGTTTTTTACTATTAGAACCTCACAAAAACTCTTTTGATATTTTAAACAACCATGTTTAATTCATTGAGGATTAAGCAAAAAACAAACAAACAAGAACGTGTTTTCCAATTTATTCACTTATTTAAACTCTGCAAACAACTACTGCAGGGTTCACAAAAGTCAACAGCGTTGTAAAAGAATTCTATAAACAATTCTTTTTACTGTATATTTTTTGTATTTTAAAAAATGTATAGGGTACAAAAATAAAGAATTAAAAATGTCAATGCTAACATAAAAATATGTAGATGGATCAATCTATTCAGAGCACGGGCGTAAATCCCGGCCCCCTTTTCCGGAGAGGTAGATGGCATGTATAATCACCCCCACACACACACACACCCTCACCCTCCCAAACACACACACACACAAACTTTTCAAAACAGGAAATGTATTTTTTAATCATCAAAATAATAATACTGTTAACGCGTGGATTCATCTTTAATGTACAAAACGGAAAATTCCTCGCGCGGTCGCTCCGCTCCCGCGCTCAAATTCTATACGTTTAGTTTATTGCAAAGATCATATCCGCTGCATCATGAGACTGTGGTTATAATAAGTCAATTTGCAATGACTTTAAATTGTCTTAATAATAATAACGTTTTATTTACCCAGGGTAGCCACTTCAATCATAAGACTGCTCTTCCAGCGGGCCCTGCATAACATAATATGTTATTATTAACCTTCTCCAGTCTGAATGCCTGAGCGCCAAGCAAGAAGGCAGAAGGTCTCATTTTTATAAGTCTTTGGTATGACTCGGCCGGGGATCGAACCCACGACCTCCCGTTCATGAGGCGGTCTTAAACCAATCAAAACATCTTTTTAATATACTGGTGTGGAAGCGTGAATAATTTGAATCAGGGGCGGATCCAGGATTTTTCGAAGATGGGGGCACATTTTCCCCGAGGAAAAAATTGAAAAGCAAAAAAAAAACATACATAACAGGGTTTTAACAAAAATTAAGGGGATTTCGTCCACGAAAAAGAAAAAAAAAGGGTCTGCAATTTCGAAAGGAGGGCACACTTCTGTTTTAACGGCATTTTTACATTATAAATTTTAATTGTGCCCCCCCCCCTAGATCCGCCAGTGATTTGAACATAAAAATATAAGCATATTCAACATATACTTCATGTTAAGTGTAGGATGAATTACTGATGACATCGATCAAATCAATGCCGTTATAAAACACATTGGCAAGTTAGAACAGAAATAATTCCCACAGACTGTACAATATCATCCGTTTATAGAGACTTTGAATCACATCGATTTAACGTCTCCTATCTAATAAATATTTATAATGTACATTTTGCTCAAAATTTTGAATGTTGCATCATCTCCCAATATAATCATAAAGGTTATTCCAAATCTTTCCTTTCTGAAATGTTTTCCTTTTCATTTGCATCGTTTTGCTATATCCACGTTTTTGGAAGTTTAAATTGTGGTCTGTGATGGCCAATAATCATTCCATAAAGCACCATTATTCCCGATCATAATCTCATTTTCTTCATTCTCATCCCACCTTTAACCAGTGAGCAAAGGAGTTTTCATTGAACAAAATCTGGACTGTTTAATCCTTTTCTTCTATAGTTTACGTCATTGATAATAATTTGCCCTTACCATCCTTTGTAATACATGCATATCATTTTAAACGACTGAAGCAGCTTTTTCAAGGCTCACTCGCATTTATCCAATAATTACACACCACTTGAAAGACATTTTGACCATCATTCTGTCTTCCAACTACTGAAAATTGACTTGCCCGCTTCTCTCGCTCGGATTTAATAATTAACTGTAATTCAGTACTTTATATTACAACAAATCCATTACAATATAGCCATTGAACACAAAATCGTGATCATGGTGATAGGCCTTTAGCTGAAAGATGGTAGCATTATGTACACATTTATAGTGCCTATCTACGTATACATGGTATACTTTGCCCGTGATGTAATCATTACATACCACTTGAAAGAGGTTTTTGGATGCCATTTTGTCTTCAACAATTGCTATTAAAAAATCGCTTCCTCGCTTCGATCGCTCGCATATTGATATTAACTGTAAGTCATTACTTCATGTCACAACAAATCTGCTACAAAATAGCCATCGGAAAAAAAATCAGTACAGGCCTTCAACTGAAAGATGGTAGCATCATATCCACGGTTATATATACCTCCGTATACCTTGGTGTGGGGGTGTCCCCCAAATTTTCAATTTTCAGGTCAATATATTGCTATCATCCACCCCCCCCCCCCCACTGCTCAGGCCGGACTTTCGTCAGTGATTCAGAATCTCAAGCGCATATAACCCGAAACAAGCTGTTGGTTAATTATAAGTTAATCAATACATTTATAAAACGTACACAACACGAGAGTGGTTCAGTTGAAAAATATGTATAGGGAAATACTAAAAAATAATGTCATTGGAATTTACAGCACCGGACAAATTAAGGTAGACTTGCTGTTCAATTTCAAAACCTAATGGCTACACTGACGAAAGCACAAAAATAATATTTGTTTCTGTATATAGGCCTACTGCTCAACTGATCGATTTTCTTTGATGTCATCACTGTTGAGTAGCCGACATAAACTATGTAATGGAGCGTACCATCAACATCATCATCATCATCATCATCACCATCATCATCACCATCATCATCATCATCATCACCATCATCATCATCATCATCATCATCATCATCACCATCATCATCATCATCATCACCATCATCATCATCATCATCATCATCATCACCATCATCATCATCATCACCATCATCATCATCATCACCATCATCATCATCATCACCATCATCATCATCATCATCACCATCATCATCATCATCACCATCATCATCATCATCATCACCATCATCATCATCATCATTATCATCATCATCATCACCATCATCATCATCATCATCATCATCATCATCATCACCATCATCATCATCACCATCATCATCATCATCATCACCATCATCATCATCATCATCATCATCATCATCATCATCACCATCATCATCATCATCATCACCATCATCATCATCATCATCATCATCATCATCATTAGCATTATCATTAGCATCATTAGCATTATCATTAGCATTATCATTAGCATCATTAGCATTATCATCATCATCATCATCATCATTATCATCATCATCATTAGCATTATCATTAGCATTATCATCATTACCTTTATCATCACCATCATCATAATCATCATTATGAGCATCATCATCATCGTCGTCATCATTAACATTATCATCATCATCATCACCATCATCATCATTATTATAAGTATCATCATCACCAGTATCATCATCATTATCATCATCATCATGACCATCATCATCTTCATCACCATCATCATCATCACAACCACAACCTTCGCCATCATACTGACAACACTGTCAATAATATACTATAGCGATGTTATCAATCTTAATTATAATAAAAATGATTACAACATAGGATGAAATAATAATTGGTCAATATTGGTCATTACGTCATTAGCCAGTAATACTATCCCCTTAATTCTCTCGAATTAACCAGGAATCCATCTACATCCGGACATCAACAAGCCTTTACGTGTATGGCTAACCGTTTATTTCTACAGTTAAATTACATCCGAAATGTTTATAAAGCGTATACTAAAGGTGATTATGTTAAATAAGAAAAGCAGTATAACATGTACAATGACTGATGGAAACCGGGTACATTCAGGTACATTAAAATAATGAGCAAAGTAATCGCGTTAACAACATTTTAGAAGTTTATCTATTCTATTCATTTATATTAAAGTTGAATTTCAACATGGGCGCCTCAATGTAAATTATTCAAACCAAATGTACCTGTTCTCCCAGATAGCTCCGCATCAACATACAAAATTACAGTATGTGATTTAAAAATATTCAAACAATGATGAAATATAGCATTTACCTTATTACCAGACTTTTTATATTTTGTACTGGTTGAATACGTTTAGGTTTCCCCTGTAGTCATGACAGTAATCTATTTTTTTAATATGATATTCTTATTTCTGAATTGTTAAAAAAACTAAGAGTTAACACTAGGGGAGATTGATGTTGGATCTATTATTAGTGCAAATCTTTTGATTATCATTCGCTAAATATTATTCCATGGAAAAAAAAACATTGAAGACGAAATAGAAGTTCCATAACTATTAAAAGAAATATCATTCTAATTAAACAAATAATAATACTGCTTAATCGTTAGAAAGTATTTAATTAATATTTGACATGTCTGAAGTGAGATGATCTTGTTCATGTGGAAATACCCCGACACAAATAATTACCGCATTAATACTCGCAGCGAAAGGCTTAATTGCCAATGCACTTGTAATTATAAATAACGCCCGCAATACAATGAATATAAGGATTAGGAATTGAATATAAATTAAGTGTGTGCATGGGAAAGCAGAAAGCGATGCCAGATGACCGCAAAGAAAATAATCGCAATAAAAATATTTCACGCTACACTGACGGAATTATAGACTTGACGTCGGATGAGCATTGATTTTTGTCTTTTCAAAACGCTGTTTTATCGACCGTCGTGGAGAAAGCGTATCAATATATATTCTTGAGCATCGGTATCTATTCTTCGAAGATGGGCGGAAAGAAACCATCTTATAAAAGCTCATCTTCCGCGTTCAAACTAAGGAACTGTTTGACGTGACATTCGATTGGGCGGGGTATGTTCCATGGGTATTTAAGATGAAGCGTTGTCGCTTGATTGCATCACTTCAATTTTACTGGATCAAAAAATGGTGAGTTGATCTCGTTCGTTTAATACCTACTTACGTAAACTTATTTTTAATTAATTCAAATCATTGTTCAATGTTAGTAGTAGTAATAACATCATTATTATCATAATCATTATTGTCATTATTGTACTTAATATTATTAATATCGTAATCATCCTAATTATTATTCTTAACAATCATTATCGTTACCATTAACTATTATATCTAAGTAATATTATCGAAAGCTATTATATCGTATTTTATCTGTTCGAAATGAAAAGGTACGAACTTTAATATAGAATTAAATTTGAATTGATATATTGTTTTGTTGTTGTTGTTTGTTGTCAGTATTAAAGTTTCGTTATGATTTTATGTGGTAATTTTACAAATCACAATGTTAAGAGGGAAATGAATTGATTTGAAATGGAATCGACTTAATTACAATTTTCTTTTTTTTTCCAACAGCACCGATGATTCCTGAAATCTCTCTGATTATGATGCAGTCCCTATTTACCCATCAAGTTTGACTGGAGATCATCTATTCTTTGATTGCTTTACATGGATTGAAGGCTTTTGAAGCGCTCCAAAGTGATGAATTTGACAGCTTCACTTAAATTATGCTTGCAGTCGACTAGATAATTTCATTTGTTCTCTCGATCGATGACATTTCTTAGATGCGTATAGAGGAAAATCAAAATGAAATTTTCAAATGTATTTGTATGATATTGATGCATGAGAAGAATGCAAGATGCCTGCCTGACTTCGTTTAATGAGTTCTTAATAGGCTTGGAGGGAAAATCTCTTCAACAGCGACATTATTTGGAACACTCGATTATCGTCTAGCTGCCCATCCTCACGAACATTTTCGAGTCAATTGTGTCATCAGGGATTGGCCTAAATACATTTTGTTCTTCGCAAAACTGACTTCATTCAAAAATTTGAAAATGACCGATTTTCCCGGAATTATAAGCGATGATCAGGGAGACGAGCTTGGCTACTGCGAGTCCATTGATATCAGTATGATCAGGAATGTGTCCGAGGAGGGCGCCCACGGCTATTCCTATTCTTCTGCAGAATGGGGTTTCAACACCATATTCCTGCCCATCGTCATGATCATCGGCGTCCTCGACAACTGCGCTTTCATCTTCGTAGTGTTTCGCATCAAGAGCATGCAGACGATCACCAACGTGTACCTCGTCAACCTCGCCTGCGCGGATATGATGTTCATCATCTTCGCCGTCGTCCACAAGGTCGTCAAGATCTTGACGTCGCCGATTTCGTACGACGATTCCGGGCTCGGTCTCGAAGGGTGCATGGTGATCTTTCTCTTCCTCAGCGCAGCCTACAATGCCTCGATGTGCTTCATCACCGCGGTGAGCGTCGAGAGGTACAACGCGGTGTGCAACCCACTGAAGCTTCACCAGGCTCAGGGGTCAAAGCGCTGGACATTCACCAGAAATGTCTGCATCGTCTCCTGGGTGGCTGCGTTCCTCGTCTCTGGCACCTTTCTCCCAAGTTACGCCAAATACGAGCACGTCTGCTACGAGTGGCCAGACGTCGAGCCGTACATGAACTGGCCGACGATGACGAGCCATTGCAATCCTTTCTCGCTCGTCGCTGACAGCTACACCAGCGGCGCGCAGACCATCCCATTCTTCATCACCCTCATCGTCAACTTCATCCTGCACCACAAGACCCTGAGGGGTTTAAGCAACTCTCTGGGGAAAACAAAAGGCGATGGATCCCGAAGCGAACGGGACGCGAAGATCCACAGCCAGACCGTCCGCATGCTCGTCGTCAACAGCGTTCTCTTCTTCGTATTCCTCTCGCCCTTCGAATTCATCTCCTTGTTCGTCATGATCAACATCCTCATCACCGGCGGCATCGTCATCCCAGGGAAAACACTGACGGTCTATATCTACATCGCACGAACGCTCACGTACATCAACTCTCTCTCTAATCCTATCATCTATACGGTCTTTTGTAAAAGATATTTCAACGCTTTCAAAGAGGCTTTCGGACTCAAATCGAAATTATCCAGAGATCTTTCGGTGAGCACAGTTTCCAAAGGCGTACGATGAACGCTTCCAATATGTTTTGGAAGAGACTGGGATCTATAACATGTTTATTTTGTTACTGTACGTCTGGCTCGGTGGTTGCTCAGTGGTAGAGCGCCGGCCTCATGAAGGAAGAGGACATGGGTTCGATCCCCAGCCGAGTCATACCAAATAATAGATTCGAGAAGGGTAACATTAACATATTGTGTTATTCAGGGCAGTTTCCCAACTGTAGTGGCTACCCTGGGCAAATGTAATTAGTATTATCATTTAACTGTTTGATATCTAATTTCTTGGTTTTCTCTATTTCTCTATAATATCTGTCAGATATGATTATTTGTATGCGATTCATCAGTGCTCGTCTATAAATATATACTTATTACGTCGTTTTTGTCAACTAATAAAGTTATAGTAACTACGAACGCAGAAGAAAGTTGCATCTTCAAGACATAATCAAAACCATACCATAACTGTTATCATCGTTATCAAGCAATGGTTGTCAAATAATTCTCGAAGTAGTGTTTAGAAATTATTGTGATTCTTCAATACTTATTTAATTCGTAGTACATTGATATTATGTTAAAGTCCATTTGAGTAGTGATCGCAATGAACAATGTGTGGTAATGATAATAATGATAAGAAGAACAATAATACTAATACTAATTCTAATATACTATTACTTCTACTACTACTACATTTTACTTCTACTAACTCTACTATACTATGATGCTATTATGCTTACTCCTACCACCACCACTACTTCTATATAGTAGGACCTATGTTTACTGTTATTCCTGCTGCTGCTACTACTACCTCTACCATACTACTGCTGCTGCTGCTTCTACTTCTACTACTATTGCCACTTCTAGTACTAGTACTACTACTACTACTGCTGCTTCTACTTATACTACTATTACCACTACTACTTCTACTAATACTACAATTACTAGTTGTCATATTCCATACGTAGTATTCAAAACATCGATTGTTTCAAAAGTGCTCTAAAAACTCAATTTGTTTAAAATTGCCTTTCAGTAGTTTCCTCTCATTGTCATGACTGCGTTTTTTTTTTATCATTGTCTCTTCCTGCTCCATGTATTTTTTCTTATTTTTCTTATGCGCCTTGAGCACATACAATCAATGTGGATTTGGCGCTTTAGAAATACTCTATATTATTATTATTATTATTATCACGACGACGACGACGACTTTGAAAGAGGGAGCCGACTTAAAGATATTTATTCTCTCGATTCAATGAGGATGATATAAAGTTACACATCAACTATTTGCAACTATTCTTCCTTCTCTTTTATTCCCAAATATTTTATCCTTTCTCTTCGTGTTTTCTCGTTTTTCACTATCAGAGGGTAGTGAATCTTTAGCACCTCCTCTGACTCATTGGTCCTGTTTCATATAACTTGTTATGATAACAAATTTGCAATAATAGTTTAAAGCTACTGTAATCTTTGAATTTGATTGGCTGATTATAAGAAGTCTTTATGAAACGGGGTCCTGCTATCTACTTGGCCGCTATAATACCCCCCCCCCTTATGGTTATCACTTATGTTATAATCGTAGAGCTTTTTTTCATTTCCATGTTTGTCGAACAATAATGATTGTTTTTTTTTAATCAGATTTTGTGCTGAAGCATTTTCTTCTTTAATATTGATAATACTCTAATCATTGTATTTTGTGATCACTTTGCACAAATGCACTATTTTGTCTGATGCCTATTAGTATTATATTCGTGTACAAGTTTATCTACCATTACGAGGTTTGTTCGTTGCTGGTATATGAATAGAAACATCATTTCTTTTTTTCTTATTAAAGCGGTATTTTGTATTTCCGATAGTTGGATTAAAATGGATTATCTTGTGGCTGTATTAAAACAACACCTTGAACGAATTCTGTCTTGATGATTATCAAAATACTATTTTCTCGCTAAGTGTTACAAAACAAACAGACAATATAGACAAAAGGTAAACATCCTATATACAGGGTGACATTGCAAGTAAGATATTATACCCCCCCCCCCCCCGAGAGAGAGATGATATTGTGGAAAGCAATACATTTTAGTATGAGCTGTAAGTTACCGAAAATGCAGTTTATATGACCCAGAAAATGAAGAAAAAATGTGTGGGCATGTTATGGTTTGATACTTCTCAAAACATTTAAACAAAGGCGTCAAAATAAGTAGGCCTATAGATGTTTTCAGGGGCCGCGGAAGCGGAAGCGGGGGGGGGGGGCCTGGGGGCTTCACCCCCTTCCAAATCCGTGTAAAAAAAACCGTAAATATGACCATATCACTGTGATTTTTTGCTCAGCCCCCCTAACTTTTTCCAAAACCGTGTAAAAAAACCCGTAAAAGTGACCACAACCTTTCCGCGGCACCTGGTTTTAACCACATTTTTTTTTTTTTTGGGGGGGGGGTTAATGACACATCATCGTCAAACTTAGAGACTCGTTTCTATCATTTAATTCAACCCACATGATGCATAGTTTACGTATATGATTTAAAGCCATTTGGAGGAGGGTTTAAAAAAATATGGAAAGTTTCTGAAATAATGTAAAAGAAAAAATCGAATTCACAGAAATGTCTCTATTTGTCTTTTTTTCTAAATCTGTCCTTTGATATAGGCCCTAGTAATGAAATCATGGAAAAGACTTGGGGAAACCAAAATGGTCATTTGAAACAACAAAAGCATATCCATAGTTTCATCAAACGCAAATATTTCACTGATATGCATATAATTTTTAATCAACTTTCCGTTTCCGCTAGCCATGCATAGCGTTATCTCGATACCTCTGTTATTACTATAACAGACAGCCGGTGAAAATATTCCGTCTTATCCACTTTATATAATCAGAATGTTCCTGTTCTATATTGACTGAATACGGTTCGATGAAAGGGTAGAAACTATGGCCAACTCACCCCCCCCCCCCCCCCCCATCGGTGAAATTCCGACAGTGTCAGATTTTGTTGTACCCATATGGAAAACTAGCGGACAGAAGGTCCTCGCTGCACGCGCGCACCCTTATAACACGCAGAATTCCCTTGCATTATACCCTTTTTTCACAAACAAATGTGTATCAAGGACAAGCGTCGATTCAGATAGAATTTCCGCCCCCCTGAAATGAATGGTAACAACTTCTTCTATCAGATGACCATAATTTTTTTTACATTCAATTGGTGGGAAATATGGCACTTTATTACATCAAAATCACTCAAAACCATCCATAGTCAGGAATATGTATTGGGATAATGGGTTAGGGGGACATTTTTATAGTACCCGGGTGGATTATATCCGTCGTCACATCGGTGGGTGGTGGTATCATGAATTTCCGCCCAGATTACAATAAAGGGCACTTTGTAAGGCAAATACTCATGAAAGAACCATGGAGATTGGTTAATAAGGAAATAGGGCACTTTTATCATCAAATCAGAGGAGATTTTCTTTGTGATAGTGATGTCCGAAGAGCAAACCTACACTCGTGACGGGTCCATTATGTATACGAGGGGTGCATCCTAGCTTACCACTGCATAGCCAAGTCTGAAAATTAAGTTTTGCTTATTTCTTTCATTTTATAATGATGTTTAAATGTTCAAACAACGATAATTCATGAAAATTGACTCAAAATATTGCGAATCAACGCTGAAACATTATCTGTGTATACATTTTATCCCTCTGTAATGCTATTTCCCCCATAAAGCCGCAATGGAACATTCCGCACCACTAGTCATACGATGATCGCGAGGTCTGCAAACGTCGTCTGCTATGTTTTTACATGTCCGGTACACTGCATACAAGTTTTCGATATGGTTATTTTTATTATTTACTAATTCATGAGTGAAATTAGAATCATGTTACTTGAATCAAAGCTTTGCGGTGGTTTCGACTAGAGACCTAAATCATAATCGGATAATGTTAGAAATCCACAATCGATTAGGTATTCTTGACTTAAACAAAACGTTTTTTTTTTCTTTAAAAGACTCTTTCTTACATTGATTTTACAAGGTCGCCAATATCTCAAATTTTGTGTAATTAATGATTATATTATCATTTTTCATAATGATGTTTGATCAACTTGTAAATAAATCATTATCTTTGTTGCTTATGTAACATTTGAGAAGGATCGTTGTTGCTTTTAGAATATTATTGGTCTTGACTTTTTTTTCAAACAGTTATAATTTTCTCACCCCGTGTCTGATTTCTTTAAAACTTTTTACTATTCTGTCGTTGTTCTCCTCATTTGGCACCAATCGTTCTTTTACCAAAGATGAATTCCCCTTTATATAGTGACATTGGATTTGCAAAATAAATTAGCTAAAGCGAAGGAAGAACTGAAGGAAGGAAGAAGGAAGGAAGGAAGGAAGGAATTAGGAAGAAAGAAAGCCTAAAAGAAAGAAAGGGAGGAAGATAGATAGAAAGAAAGAAAGAAATAAAGAAAGGAAACCAAAGAATTAAGTAAGGAAGGAGGAAGGAAGGAAGGAAAGAAGGAAGGAAGAAAGAAATAAAGGAAGAAAGAAAGAAAGAAAGAAAGAAAGGAAGAAAGAAAGAAAGAAAGAAAGAAAGAAAGAAAGAAAGAAAGAAAGAAAGAAAGAAAGAAAGACTTTTTTTTTTCTTTTTTTTTTTGACTTTTCAAATGAAAACTTTATTTACAAATTATAATCACAAAAGTCAGGTATATAATAAAAGAATAGTTTGACATAAACATTCAAATGAGATCAGGTTGATTACAAGCACAGAGTTATAAAACCAAATGTTAAATGAGCCATGCAATGCTGCCCTCGTTAATTGTAAAAAGTAATCTATTCATACACCATTTACGTAAAAAGGCATCAATATTAGAACATAATTTGTAATAAGTAAATTCATAGAGTATTCTGTTTTTGAGACGATGTAACCAAATAATAAGTGGATCGGTGAAATTTGAGGTACGGTACATAAAATAAATGGTACTTTTTAAACTAATAATAAGAAAATTAGCAAGGCGGATAACCTTTCTGTCACGCCCTCTGGCATGCGGAATGAGTGCCCAGTATAGGTCAAAATTAAGTTTGAGAGAGGGGAGGAGATTGTTCAACAGTCTATGAAGAAGATTGAGAGAAGGTTGGATTCCTTTACATTCGATGAACAGATGTTGAATGGTTCCTAGTTCTCCGCACCATCCGCAAAAAGAAGAAATGTCTGTATTAAGATGATGGAGTATAGTGAGCGACGGTAAAATATTGTGAAGGAGTCTGTATTGAATATCAGCCTCTTTTTTAGGTGTTGGTAATTGATAGATAGATAGCCAGTTCACTTTTGTAGATGGATCGAGAAATCCAGTATCATGCCAATGTGAGCTTGATAAGATTGTCGTAATATCTAGTTCTTTCCTGTAGATTCTGTAGATAGCTTTAGAAGAAGCAATAAGTCCATTTTCGGAAGAAGCCAGAGTGAAGTTGATCAGAGTAACTGGAGCAGACAATAGATCAGAGTATTTGTGTTGACAGCCTGAGTCATTAAAATATGTAGGGAAAACTTTAGAGAGTGCAGTTCGAATGAGTAATGTTTCACGTTCGATGAGACGCGATGATGGTTGTCGAAGTCCTCTTGGAAAGTTCTTTTGGAGACAGCTACTCTCAATCCAAAGACCAGTTGAGTGGTTTATCAAATGGCGAACTAGTTTCACTCCGCATGCCATCAGGCGCGTCGGAAAAAAATTATCAACATCAATTGCATCAATAATATGAAAACTATTTAAGGGCATGTTAATTGCATGGCTGAAAGAGAGGGATTGTGTCACAATTCGAGCTCCAGATGTCAACCAAGCTCGCAGAACTTCACTATAGTAAACTGGAAGACTTGTGTAAAACTTAGGATCAATTCTTGTAAAGAACAATTGGTAATCAAATCCTAATTTACAATACTGTCTCAGAAAATGAGCCATAAAGTCGTTTACTGGATGAGAATTTAAGGAAAGAAACCGTTGAATAATCGAAAATCTGTAAGTTAGAACACGAGCTTGGAGACAAGCTAGCCCCAGCCCTCCTTCGTCAGGTTTTTCATACAACACTTCTTTCTTTAACCAGTGCCGCTTATTTGACCAGATAAAATTCACAATTAAATTCTGAAGTTCGTTTAATACATTTTCAGGAGGAGAAAGAACTGCAAGAACATGAAATATTTTTGATGCAGCGAGCTGGTTTGCAATCAATACCTTGCCTTTAAATGAGAGTGAGTTCGATAAACGAGACCACGAAATGAAAGTCTTATTAAGTCTTTCTTTACATTTAATCCAGTTTTGTTTAGAATAATTAAACGTGTTCCCTAAATGAACTCCTAAAAAGGGGAGACCTTCACTATTCCAAGAAAAGTTGAGGGGTTTATCATTCCGCCCTTTCCAACGGCCGACCCAAAGGCCTTGTGATTTTTTTGTATTTAAACATGCAGCAGAGGCCAGACTAAACATATTGTAAGTTTGTTCAACTAATTCAAAGCCAGCATCGGCTGTGACAAATATCGATACATCGTCTGCATATGCAGATACTACACAAGGTTTGTTAATAGCAGGGATATTTAATGCATGATTTGACACGTTCTCTCTTAGTGAGTTCAGGAGAGGCTCAATGGCGAGAGTATATAGCAACCCTGATAGAGGGCATCCCTGTCGTATTCCTTTCTCAAAGGGGAAAGGAGCCGTCAGGGATCCACACACTTTAATGAGGCTTTCAGCCCCTTCATACAAAATTCGTATATAGGATATAAAATGACTTCCAAAGCCCATGCGTTTCATAACATTGAATAAATAAACGTGATCTACATTATCAAATGCCTTTTTCTGGTCCAAGTTCAATGCAGCCAAAGAAATATTATCAGTGTTTGCATAGAACAAAATATCTCTAATGAGATTAATGTTGTCATAAATAGAACGACCGGGGATACAATAACTTTGGTCTCTTCCAATAACATGATCAATGCATGATTTTAGCCTACTGGCAAGCAGCCTAGCAAAAATTTTATAGTCTGTGTTGAGGAGGGAGACGGGACGCCAATTTGAAATATCAGCGAGGTCTCCTTTTTTGGGGAGTAAAGTAATGACCGCCCTCCTAAAGGAGTATGGTAAAAATCCAGATTCAAGAGAGGAGGTAAGAACTTCGAGAAAATCATCTTTGAGCATGGGCCAAAAGACATGATAAAATTCAGAGGTAAGTCCATCGATACCAGGAGACTTATTTTTACCTAGCTGCTTGACAGCATTATCAAGTTCTTCTACAGATATTGGATTCTCAAGGTCCTTTGATAAGGACGGATCAAGCGTTTTGATATTTACAAGTAAACTATTGATGGCGCTTTTGTCAGTTGGCTTTCGAGTGTAAAGAGATTCATAAAAATCCCGAACATGATTTTTTATCTCAGAAGGGTTCTCCGAAATACGTCCCGAAGCGAGCCGAATGCGGGATATACTTTTTGATAAGGAATTCGTTTTTTCTAAGTTGAAGAAAAAATTGGAGCATGAGTCTGTTTCATTTGTGTATTTAAAGCGAGACCTCACAAGAGCTCCGCGTGCTTCATTTTTCAGTAACGAGTTTAATGCATTTCTATGCTCGTCGAGAGTATATTTATCTTGTGGGCTAGATTCTTTTGCGCTCTGAAGTTTATCAATCTCCTTGTTAATTTCTATGAGAGCTTGCCTTTTCCTTTGTACTATTTTTTACTATACATTTGAGTAATTGATTTTATATGAACCTTTCCGAAATCCCACCAAGATGCAAGATTCGGGAAGTCATTTCTTTCTTTTTGCCAATCTGACCAAAAAAGACGAATAATATCAATGTAACTTTCGTCTTCCAAAAGGGTGTTATTGAAAATCCAATATGCACTTTTTCCTTTAGCCCGTATTGGGAATTTCAAAGTAAGAGAAACTGCAGAGTGGTCAGATAAGGAACAAGGTATAATTTCACACGTATGAATAGAAGAAACTAGACACGATGGTACATAAAATCGATCTAATCTAGACTTTGAAAAGCCATGTGCACTGGCTGGATTGTGCCGTTGCCAGGTAAATTTCTTTTCATTTGGATTTAGAAAACGCCATGCATCGCAAAGAGAAGATTTATTCAGAACATTTTGCAAAGCCGTAACAAGTTTAGGTCTGCGTTCTGTGAGCGTGCACAAACGATCAATGGCAGGATTTTCAGTGCAATTAAAATCACCCACAATCACAATATTATCTTCGCAACAGGTGGAGATATGACAATTAAGGGCATTAATAGCTTTAATTGCCATTTCATCAGATTGAGGAATGAGTGTGTTGTATACATGATAAATACAGTTATTATGGGAGAGCTTGTTATACAATATATAGCCATCAAAAACAATAAAAGTAGATAAAATATCGACTTGAGAATTATTGACCAAAGTTGTCACTCCTGACCCTCGAGTAATGCCGGGTGAGCAAAAAGGTTTATGGGACCAGTTGCTCCAGCAAGGATTGCTATCTTTAAGGTGGTAAGTTTCCTGTAAAAATACAACGAGCGGGTTGCATGCAATTTGCTCAACATAAACTCGGAAGGAGGCGTTTTGAGTTTGGGAGGAGCATCCTCCGGTGTTGAGGGTCAGCATTGACAGTGCCATTATGGCTATAGCAACTTGAGCGTACGTAATGAATGGAGAGAAGGTAAAAAGGAATTAGCTCTCCAGAGTGCTGATCAATTTGTATATCCTCTGCTGCATGTTACGTTTTACTAGGGGGCTGTTTTTCAGGGGCTTTAATTGTTTAACTAGCCCTGGAATATTTGATGTATATTTCCGTGCAATGTGGGCAGGCTTTTTCCGCCCTTTCACGTTTGATAGAAATTTCACAATTTGGCCTTGGGAGAGGGGGCCTTGAGTCAATGGGAGTGCATCTTCCTTCGGGATATCTTCATCCGTTTGGGCATCTTCCCAAGTCATGGAGTCAGTGTCTGTAGATGAATCTCCAACTGTGGAGGATGGGGTAGGAGGGATATTGGGGGTTTGGGAGTCAAGGACTTGTGTTAGGGTTGGAGAGTCTACGGTTTCGGTTTGGGAGGAGGGAGCTTTCCTGGCCACTTTCCGAAGAGGAGAGGGGGCCTTCAGTGTAGTAAGAGTAGTATTGTTTTCGTTTGATTCGGGTGTTAGTTGCTTACGTTTTGAAACAACTTCAGAGAAAGTTCGGACAGGTGATGGGGGAGTTTTCCACACAGGCGAAGGGCACGCAGAAATAGATTTGGGGGGAGGGGACTTGGAGGACACGACTATGGGCGTGGTAGTTGAATTGCTGGACGGTTGAGCAGGTGATGTCAGAGGTATGTGCAGTGGGGAGGATTGAGGCTTCCTAATGCGCGAGGGGGTGGCTGAGGTTGAAAGGGGCCCACGATCACGAGGTGGTAAACTAGGGAAATCAGAGGAGGTGGGTACAGGTGGGGGCATTGTAGTTGCCGCCAAGGGGGGAGGTGATGGTGGCATGGGGTCCGAAACCGTAGTGAGAGGCGGGGAGGATCCGCGCTGGCGCACTCTCGTGTCATTTGAAACTGGGGCAGCGTTTGTCTTTGACTATTAGTATTTGTGCTTGTTTGAGGTTTCTTACAATTGCGGGAAATATGACCAAATTCACCACAGTTAAAACATCTAACTGACTCAGTTGAAATAAATACACGATAGTTCATACCTGAAAACACGAAATTAATGTTATCTGGAAGTGCATGTTAGGTTTCACTAACACTTGAACGTGCCTTCTAAAACTCATAATATGGTTTAGACGCTTGTCTTTAAATCCTAGAGGTATTGGTTTGCAGTCGGACACAACTTTGCAAAAAGGTGCTAGATTTTCAGTCAAGACAGAATTCGGTAGTTCTGGGTATGCATTAGATAAAATGACTCGAGTAGTGGGCCGTACAAGGGGGGTTAGTTCAAGAAAGGCCCCCTCATACTCAAGGCCTTGTTGTACGGCATTGATAACAGCTTCTTTGGATTTTAGGTACACAGCTATGCGACCATTAGAGATGCGAGAGGCAGATATTACGTCATTAGCGGGTATCGTTGTAGTAAAGACATTGATATAAGATTGTATCGTTACATTTTCAATAGCTTGAAAGCTTACACCATTGTGACGGGTGACATTTTTAAAATGTCCTACATTGTTTAACAAAGGGCCAGCTGCACTTGTGGTACGCTGGCCCTGTACACTACGTTGGTTTGCTTGACTGGCCATGTACGAACCAGTCTAGAAACCTTACAAAAAATAACAGAAAATGTGTTTAAAAAACACTAAAATTGGTAAACCTGACGAAGGAGGATCGAGTCTATATTAATCTATAACCCAACACAATTTTAATGGTACAAAATCAAGGACCAAATGGTCATATAAATCAGTGAAAAACCAGAAAAACCGGAGCTCGAAAAAAACACAACTACCTCACGAAAGAAAGAAAGAAAGAAAGAAAGAAAGAAAGAAAGAAAGAAAGAAAGAAAGAAAGAAAGAAAAATCCAAAGAAAGGAAGCCAATGAATTAAGTAAGGAAGAAGGAAGGAAGGAAGAAAGGAATTAGGAAGAAAGAAAGCCTAAAAGAAAGAAAGAAAGGAAACCAAAGAATTAAGTAAGGAAGGAGGAAGGAAGAAAGAAAGAAAGAAAGAAAGAAAGAAAGAAAGAAAGAAAGAAAGAAAGAAAGAAAAAAAAAAAAAAAAAAAAAAATCCAAAGAAAGGAAGCCAATGAATTAAGTAAGGAAGGAAGGAAGGAAGGAATTAGGAAGAAAGAAAGCCTAAAAGAAATTAAAGAAAGAAAGAAAGAAAGCATTTTTGGCAGGTGATTGATCCTTTGTTATAACAATAACAAAAAATATCAGCTCGCGTTTCGCGCTTGCATCATTCATTAAGTGTGATCCATATCAACTTCACAATTTTCCTACACAGTGCTTGAAATAGTGTATAAATTGACCTTTTTCAGATCGGAATACTTGTTTTCAGCTCGCGCTTGCATTATTGATCTTCATAATTAAAAAAAATGTATTCAGAATGCCCAGATTATAGGTCTAATTCTAAAACATGCGCACGCATGTTTATTGAGATAACCTGCATGTTTCTTTATTTAAAATGTGCTTAAATTATCCAGTTCCAGAATATCAATAATTGTCTGCTCGCGCTTCACGCTCGCTTTATTATACCCAATTAGCCATTATCCTATTCATGATTTACACAATATGGATAGAGTGTTCCACTTTTAGGTCTAAAATCTCAATTTTCTTCCGCTCGCGCTTCGCGCTCGCATCAATTGTTTAGTTACATACCTATCCCATTTATGATTACAAAAAGTTCTTAGAATGACCATTTTTTAGGTTGGAATTTCCAGAATTTCTAGCTCGCGCTTCGCGCTCCAAATATTGAAATATGTACCGTCTTCGTGGGAAACTGTAAACAGTTCTTAACAGGTCCCTTTTCGATCATGCTTGAACATTAAATGTTAAACATTTCTACTCGCGCTTGGCGTTCGCAGTAATTATCTAATTACAATCATCTTGTTCACGATCACAAACATTGCCCAGAATGTTACATTTTTCAGGACAACAAAATATATGAAATTAAAAAATATTGCTCGCGCTTTGCGCTCGCACCTTTTATATAGGGCAAATGAGATTATTTTATATTTATGTTGTTTTATAAGAATAAAGCTATCTAAGAAGTGACTGATCGGGGAAAATAAAGGTGACGATAATTACGGGCCCAATCGAAAATCGGATCCGCCCTTGTGACACATACACACAGATAGAAATAGTGCCCCCCTGAAAAAGCAAGGACCCCCAGTGCCCCCCCCCCCCCAGGAAAAAAATCCTAGCTACGCCACTGAGGTGGAATAAGAAAATCAGTTTTGTGTGCCTGAAGCGGGGCCTAAAGAAGTTAAATGCCATCACAGACCAATAAATCTTGGAAGGTACAGGAAATATTACTGGTCTCGTGTATTCGTAACGACATATTGGCCCGTATTCTGAAGTCAGGTTTAAATTAGACTCAGGTTTAAAGTTGTGGTTTAAGTATGGGAAGCCAAAAGTATCTTTTTTTTTTATAAGTTGTATACGTTTCTTATGTTTACTGCATGTACTCTTTCCTGATTCATTGATGGTGAAGACAATAATCTATATATACTTCCTAGACAATTATGTATGATTTGAGAGCCAAATGAGCTGAAATAAGATATCTCACCTTTAGTGATTTATGTAACAACTGGCTGTCCATACTTAAACCACATTTTTAAACCTGATTTTAAGTTAAACCCGACTTCAGAATACGGGCCATTGATTTGAACAATGTCAACAGGGGCCGCGGAACGGTTTTCAAGGGGGGGGGGGGCTGAGCATGCAAAAAATCACAATCATATGGTAATTTTTACGTTTTTGTACACGGTTTTGGAAAAAAGTGGGGGGCTGAAGCCCCTCCCCCCCCCCCCCCCCCCGCTTCCGCAGCCCCTGGTCAACAATCAGGGAATTGCCCCTTCCGCTGAATCGTTATTCTGCAACAGTTAATGCACCTCATATCCCTGAATTTAACACACCTACTGGAATTGATAAGGCTGTTTTATACAAATCATTTAATGATATATATATTTAAAGCAAAAGGTTTGCATTTCGTTCATTTAAATATCAGATCCATTTTATATAAAATTCCTGAACTACGCGTCCTTCTCTATGAAAGTAGAATTTCAGTAATTGCAAAAACCATGATTACTGAAACATGGTTAAATTCGTCCATAAATGATGAAGAAATTTATATCGATGGTTATTCTATATTAAGACGAGATCGTGCAGGCGACCATGATGGTGGGGTCTGCCTTTATATTAAAAATGATATTGCATTTAATCTAAGAGAAGATCTTACACCTGATGGTATTGAATCATTGTGGATCGACATTCTATTACCACGGAGCTATGCTATTACCACATACAAAGCCTATTACTTTAGGTGTAGTCTACAGACCCCCGAGAGACAATCACTTTATTGAGTCTCTCCCTGATATATTGGACATATTAACAAAAGATGATGAGGTTATACTTTTAGGGGACATGAATATTTGTCTATTACAACAATCAGCACTGACCAAAAGATACAATAATATTTTGAATTTATATGGTTTGAGCCCACTCATAACAAAACCCACCCGAACTACACCTACCACTTCTTCATTAATAGACCATGTAATTTGTAGTAAAGAAGAAAATATTTGTCAAAGTGGTGTTTTTGAAATTGGCTTAAGTGATCACTTTTTAACGCATTGTTCAAGGAAACTTATCAGGCCTGTATTCGGGCAGCATAGAACTATAAGCATTCGATGCATGAACAACTATTGTGAAAATGATTTTAATTTCGTTTTATCTCAAATCAATTGGTCTGTTATATTTGAATGTAATGAAGTAAATATTGCTTGGTCACACTTCATGTATTTTCATTTCAGTAGTTGATAAGTGTGCACCTTTAAAACAAGTAAGAATTAAGCAAAGAACAGAAAGATGGATGAACAGTGAAATTATTGGTTTGATAAGACAACGAAATATAGCTTTCAGGAAAATGAAAAAGGATATTGGTAATTTAGAACTCGAAAGGAAATTTAAACTATTGCGAAATGTGGTACAAAGGAAAGTGAGGAAAGCTAAAGACGAATTTTTCCAAAATCAAATTGAAGACAATAAACATGATTTTAGGAAATAATGGAAGAATCTCAAAGAGTTTGGTTTAAAAAAAAAAAAAAAAAAAATATTCAGAAAAGTGTTATTAATATTAAAGGGGAATTATGTCATGATAATCTAAAGATAGCCAACGAATTTAACAATTATTTCACAACAGTGGCCGATAAATTAGCTTGTGAGCTCCCCATTACGGACAGAAGTGAGTTTGGGGCCGACAGTCCTAATTAAAAAAAACTATACGACAATAAAGGTATACAAAGAGGCTGTTTTAATTTTTCTCCTGTCACAGAAAAGTTTGTATTTGATGAATTATCCACGTTGAAAAAATCAAAAAGTACCGGACTTGACTTGGTTCCTGCTTGATTTTTAAAGGATGGTGCAAAAAACGTCTTTATACCTTTAACTTACATTATTAACCTATCTATTTTAACTTGTACCTTCCGTGATGAAATGAAAATCGCTAAAGTCACACCACTACACAAAAAGAAAGACAAAACTCATGTTGGGAATTATAGACCTATTAGTGTGTTGAGCAGTGCAGTGTCGAAAATTTTGGAGAAATGCGTGTATTCTCAAATTGAGAAATACTTTATAGGATACAAAATCATTTATGAATTTCAGTCTGGTTTTAGGAATGGTTATTCTACTTATTAAACATGTTTAATTCACTTGTTTGATTTTGTTAGGAATGACATTTCCGAAGGCCGTTATGTTGGAATGGTTCTTCTTGACTTACAAAAAGCATTCGATACGGTTAATCATGAAATACTCTTAAAGAAATTAGAAGTGATGGGTTTGAATTCAGCATGCTTGAATTGGTTTAGGTCTTACTTGACCAATCGCCGTCAAGTGGTATCCATGCAAAATGTACTTTCATATTCTATGCCTACAAAGTGTGGAGTTCCACAGGGGAGCATATTAGGTCCCATTCTTTTTATGTGCTATTGTCAATGATATGTGTATTTGTGTTAATGAAAGTAAATTACTTTTAAATGCAGACGACAGTGTTTTACTCTATTTTGATACAAGTCCTAAGCTGATCGGTGAAAAACTTAGCTTAGAATTATCAAATTGTGTTAAATGGATGACAGATAATAAGCTTAGCTTACATGTTGGTAAGACTGAAAGTATTTTGTTTTGTTCGCAGGGCATGTCTAAGCATACAGATGATTTCAATATATACTATAACAATCAATTAATTAAGAGACAGAATTCCGTGAAGTATTTAGGCCTGATATTAAATAGTGATCTCTCATGTACATCTATGGTTGACTCTATTGTCAAAAAAGCTAATGCTCACTTGAAATTTCTATACCGGTACCAAAACTGAATGAATACGAAATCCAGACGCATTTTAAGCTTTTCATTAATACAGTGTTTATTTTATTATGCTAATGCAGCATGGTACTGCAGTCTTGGAAAGGTTGATCAAAAAAAGTTTATAATTATTCAAAATAAGATTGTTAGATTTATTACTTGCTTACACCCAAGAACACATGTTGGGAAGAATGAAATCGAAAAAGCTGGCCTTCTTCGCATAGACTTGAGGTCGCAACAACTTACTACTTCACCATGGTCATAAAGTTTTCTTTTCAAACGAATATCATTACATATAAAAAAAAATTACGGTCATCTAATATTCACGGGCATGAAACATGAAATAGTCTGTTTAACTTTGTGGTACCTATGAGAAAAGGTCAAATTGGCAACACATTTTATTATAAAGGTATACATTTTTGGAATTCCCTCCCTAATCATGTTAAATCGTTTAAGACTTTTACATAATTTAAAAGAGTATTGAAACAACACTTAAAAAATGTCCCCACACTGTAATGTTAAATATTCTTTCTAAATTCATGTGTATCGTGTAGTCTTATATATAACTATTTAGTTATGATTTATTTAATCAACTTGTTTTACATTGTTTCATCATCTTTTGCTGTTTGCGTGAAAGTTTGATGTCAAACTTATTTGTACTTTATCATATCTTAGGCATGTTAGGTTTTACGATTCATGAATCTTGTATTAGTTACGATGCATTTAGCGCTACTTGAAAACTGATTATTAGTATAATTCTCATATGTAACTTAGAAGTAATGATCGTTTACTCAACCTGTTTTACAATTATTTTAATCATATTTTGTTGACTGCGTTAATGTTTTTCATGGCAACTTATTTGTTTTTGTCTTTTTATATATTAAGTTTTACAATTCAACGTGTTAATTTAGTGGTCTAGACTTAATTGATGTATATAGTTTGTAGATTTTTATAGGTGTTTCTTTCATAGATGTACATTGTCTTCAATTACTGATGTAAGGACCCCATTGGAAATAAGCCATCTCGGCTTTCATGGGCAATCCTGTCAAGGTATACACTTCTGTTCATATTTTCTTGTACTTGTTCATAGTTACCTGACAAATAAAAATCAATCAATCAATCAAGCAAAAAAATCGCAACAACGCAATGCAGATCATATCTTGTGGGTTCAAGCCAATAAATTATCACCTAATTTAAAAAAAAGACAAATTATATGCTTTTTAGCAATTCCTTAAAAATGTTGCCTGGCAATGTAATGTTTCATAATGTCTGTCTTGAAAGAGTAACCTCAACTAAATTTCTTGGGTTATTTATTGATGAGAAATTGAACTGGAAACTTCATGTAAATCATCTCTGCAAACTGTTGTCAAAAAATACTGGTGTTATATACAAGTTGAGGTCAGTTTTCCCTAAAGAAATTTTATTTATATTATATTCCTCATTAATTGTTCCTTGGTGTGCCTGCCTGGGGCAACTCACTTAAAACGCAATTGCAAAAATTATTAATTGTTCAGAAGAGAGCTATTAGAAGTATATGTAATGCTAGTTATCGTGCCCATACAAATGTTTTATTTCATGACAATTACTTATTGAAAGTGGAAGATATTTACTTTATGCAGCTAGGATCTCTTATGTATGATTTTGATTCAGGAAGTCTCCCTTCAGCCCTGGCACTGATATCTAAGAAAAATAGTCAAGTACACAATTACAATACTAGACAATCTTCCACTCTCCATATATCTCGTGCAAGAACAATGTTCACTTTGGGCACTCTAGTTTGCACTGGACCCAGGTTTTGGAATGCACTTGACCCTGACATGCTGTCAGTTCTACAGTGTTTAAACGAAAATTGAAATCTTATTTACTAAGTTACTATAGAAGTGATTCGTAAAGCCTATTTTTTGTGTGTTATTTATCAGTTAATGCTAAATTATCAATACGTTTCACCCCCCCCCCCCTTTCCCGGGCCTGGCTGGTCTCTGTCCTCATGTCCCCCTTTTTTGTCCCTTTTGTACATAAATGTGTCCCTCTTCTCTCCCCGCCTCTCTTTAGTTATCATATTATATTACATTGCCATTTCTGTGTTGTTTATCTAATGTTCTATTAATTCGTAATGAGGAACCTTAATTTACAAGCATTGCTTCACTTAGGTCTCCTCGTCTTCCTTTAAAATTATTTCTTTTCTGTCTTAAGCTGTATAATGTATTTAAAAACAATGTTTTCTGCATACTCTGTTTTATGTATACCTGTATGTTTTATCATGTACTCTGCTCATTGTTTCATACACACTTGTATGTTTGTCATGTATTCAAACTCAAAGTTGGAAGACAAATAAAATGAACTTATGAACGTATGAGCTATTACAGAGACAGAGTCTGGTTGCCGAGACTAACTTGAGGAAAACGGAAAAAGATTATCAATCATCTCTCTTCTTTTAAAAGGAAATATATCAATGTAAGTAGGCCTATATTTTTAATTTATGTAAATGTTACGTTATGTGCCCATAAATCTGTTCCAATGAGATGAGTTTTCGATTTAGGTTCAAGAAGGTTAAATTACAATCTTCGTGGAATTTGGCAACGAACAAACTCTGTCTGTGTGAATGGCTGTGGCTGTGCCCATACATTGAGATTTATGTTAGTGATGTTGGCTGTACCGGTACTGACTATAATTTGGAATTGGACGATGAAGTCAGCGCTAACAAGTAAAAGTTAGACCTGTATTATTTAGTAAGCTCTTGGTGGGGCTGGGGCGTGGACAAGGCAGAAATCTCTCCCCAAAGGTAGGGGGACCAGGCTAGGGACTGGAAAATTTACAAGCAAAAAAAGGTTATCATCACCCCAAAATAAGGTCATCTTGTCCACTCCTAGTACCAATGAGGTCCAACATTACATGTATGGACCTCATAGGCGACATCAGTAGTATTTTGTGTCAGAAATCTTTGTGAAGATGATTATTTTTGTATTTTATCAAAACTACAAGCTATCGTACTGTCTAATCATTACATTTCGATCTCACTAATTGAATACATTGTTAGCAATAAAAAAAATTGAAAGAAATGAAGGGGAACTTACATTTTCACGGCTTTTTCCTGATTTTCTGGGCAACTGCTCTTCTCTTCTGACTCGCGATCGAAGCTGATATGAAGATCACGTGATTCGCGTTCTCGTCAGCTGATCGGTTGGTTATTCTTTTCGTCAGACGTTAATAATATATATTTTATAATGCTAGCATTCATCGCTAATTTAGGTGAAAGAGATTGAAGTTAAACAGCGCCAGGTCGGAATCATAATTATTTTGGAAGAGTGTATTTATACACTCGATCTCATACCTGACGTAGACGGCGCTATTCAACAAATGCACAATCTATTTAAAAATAAAACAGAAAGAACGCCTTGAACACAGGCCAAAATGCCTAACGATTTCTCCGCGGCATTAACAACTATCGTAAAGGGCGCTCCATTTATCAATAAAGATGGATGCTAAGCTGTCTATGGCGACAAAATTTGCCGCAAATATTTACGAAGAATTGTGAGAAATGGTCTGAAAATGCAACAAAAGAACCGGTGAGTACCGATTAAACATTATCAATTTATTTAATAGAACATATTTAATTACTACAATGTAACGATTTCTAGATAATATTGCTTAGTTCTAAGCTAGGGAGGCCCAAACGCGCGTGAGCGGAGTCCCACTTTATTAGCACGGGTAAGTATTGGGGTGTCGCCTAGAGTGATCTTGTCCAAAATACATAGCCTACGGTATACCCACTCATTCAATGAACAAGGTTATGATATAATTATAACCTTGTTCTCAGTTATATCTCCATGTGTGGCAAAATAAGGATGGCAATGTTTGGCTTATTTTCTCTTTTTCTTTGGGACAAATGCTTGATTTTTTTACACTGACAGTTTCCATTACACCTATTAGTCATATAACTTGGCCCTTAAGTAAATTTGATTCTTTAAATTATTTTTTTCTTAATTAAAAATAGAGATAAAAAATGAAAATTTTCTTGCCATATTATTTTCCACCAATAGAGGGCGTACACAAAAATATGCCAAAAATTCAAGTTTTTGAGCGCTCTAGTGAATACAAAAATTATTCCCAAGTTACTAATGAAAAATAAATTGCAATTGTATGGAAATTAGTAATTTTGGTCACAAAAGTGATATTTTAATCATTTTTTAAAGTGTGTGCTCTGTACAGCATTGGCATGCCATAGTCCAACCTGTAGATTCCCCACAGGCAAGGTGGTTGCAGTGAACAAGTGGGTATACCCAGTTGTTGTGTGTACGGACAGGTTGTGTGTCCGGACGATCAATTTTAGAAAGTCATTTTGAAAAATTTACAAGCGAAGTTTCATCAATTTTTAGTACAAAATATTAGGAAATATTATAGAGTCTTAGAGAACAAAATAGAAGATGATTACTTCCATTGAATTCATATTTTTAGTGTAATCCTAAGACAAAAAAGAAGGCTTCAAAAATATAAAGTGTCCGGACACCCGACCCCCCAGGTGGGATTTCCGCCCATGGGCGTGGACAACAATTGAAGCTTAATAAAGTTTAGGGCCAATAATCACAGGCATGACAGGATTAATCCCTCGAATAGAAATAACATGTCATGAATAAGAAAACAAACGAAAGCTTCCACTCCCCTGGGAACGTTCTGAGCTTAGACTTAGTGACATTGATTATTCAGTCATCTTGGCTTGTTCAATATTGTCTTCAAATAATGGCACAGAAAGAGAAAGATCATTTCCATAAGGCATACCGTAGGCCTGCATGCAAAAAGAAATGGCACCTGGTAATGTTATGTCCAATGCAAAGCCAATATGGCAAGATTGTTGATGTTGAGAGAGAGAGCGCATAGTGAATTTTGTTCATAAGTAGGCTGATGAGATTGCTCCGTCTGACACTCGACTACCGTAATAAAAAAAATCATATGTTCTCTTCCTTTTTTCTTTTTTCATGGAAAAGAACTTGAGATCATGAAGGCGATAATTGTTTTTCTTTATTATATTTTCCAACACATCTAGCAACCAAAGCAGTTAGGTCTATCCTTGCAATTTTTTAGTTATCCAGAAACTTGTGTACAGCTCCCAGAGATAGCACTGAAACCTTCAAGTGAAACGTACTTCAATTATACAAAGCAAAGCAAAGACTGAGTAAAAAGCATCTCTCTCAGCATCCTCCCTGCCCAGTTGGCTCCCACTGTGTGGCAACGGGCAGTGTACCCAATGAGGGGGAAGACCTTAGATAAAATTCTATGTATCTGTTGATATTGTTCCTTATAGTCCCCAACAAAAGGTTGCCAAAAATAACATTAAAAAAATAGTCAATCTAGAATTCTTGCTAGTTTATATAATGTTGTCTTTTCCATGTAAGTCACTCTAATTTCTATTAATACTGTATTGCGGCCTGTCACTTCAGATTTAAAAAGACAACTTGTGACAATGTAACATGTGGTTCCCAGTGTCTGCACCTATTCAGTTTACACATGATTCAGGGATTTCGATGAGGGAGACTTAATTTTCATGCATTTCTATAATCTGTCAAACTTCAATCCGATTTTAAAAGAAATATTTCAGGGTTAAACTTGTTTTGATCAATATATTCAAATCCACTTTTTGTTGGGTGGACTTGACCTTTAAAATCATCACTCAAGACTGAGAGTGGATGCACAATCACGAGCAACCCCAGAACTCACTGCCACTATATGTAGATCTAGACGAGGCTGTAGGCATAGGCAGCCCATGATAGCAAGATACAAACACCTAATTCTGAACTCCAGTTTAACCATGTTCTACAATGGTAAGTTAATTCTGGGTAGCGAACTGTGAAGCGAAATTCTGTAAAAAGATGGTCAATTTATCATCAATTTGGCACTCATATTATTGCAAATTGTCTTGGAACTCGAAATACTATAGTTTTCTTCACTACATGTATTTAAACATGGGAAACATCCCAGTAAATTCAAGAAGCGTTGAATTAAGCTTTGTTCAGAATATTGGCCATATAGAGCTCAGTGATAAGAATTTATTTATCATTATGCATCCAATACATATAGGTTAACTGGTAGTGGTAAATTTGTTTTGTATTCTACTTCAGGATTTGAGGAATTAATACTAGCTTAGATGCCGTGAGTCGAGAAGAGCCCCTCACCAACATGTTTTTCATCATCATCCTGTCTGTGTTCTTTGGTGGGGTGTTGATGCTGGCCATACAGGCTCTGTGGCTCTACTGGTACATCAAACGCCGACCAAAGGAGGATGTGCCGAGGAAGCACCTCTACGACAGGGTCAAGCAAGTAGGGGTAAGTGTCTGGCATTGAATTTTACCCAGGTGAAGGGGAATACATGTAGGTGAATCACCGTGAATGGTTACCTCATGCCAAAAAGCATTAGAAAACTGCTACTAAAACTGAAGCCATGGTTATAATGTCCAAAGTCTGCTGGAAGCATCTTGTGACCTGATAGGTACTAATTGTCATGGTCTTGTTTTCATGATAGTTTTAGATTATACTCATAGGCATTTATTGATGAATGATTTGGTTTTAGGAGTTGAAGGACCCATCCTCGATCCTGTTCAAGAAGGAGAGTTGTAATGCAGCCAATGCCCTGATATCGTTCCTATTCAACGAGCTCAAAGATACTTTACCCGTTCGTAGGTGGATTATAAAGAAGATGAATGTCGAATTTGAGGAACTTTTGAATGCCAAGACTGCTGGGAAAATACTGGAACAGATCACAGTAAGTTCAAGGGGAAGTTCAACCCGACAAAAAGTTTGTTGTATAACTACCAGAAAGAATAATATCAAATATTGGTAAAGGTTGGAGTAAAATCCATCAAAGATTGAGCAAGTTATTAGAAAAATGAAGTTTTTGATTTGTGACGTCAAATACGAGCAACTGCCCCATATTTTATGTACTATAAAATGCATACATTTCAGTTATTGAATGGTTTATGATGACTGACAAAATATTTGCTTTTAGGACCAAGTCTGACATGATTTGTCTGTTGATATACTGAATGTACAATAAAAAACAACATTTACCAAGTTTTGAGAAAATAACATTTCATTAATGTATTTACTACACAATATATGGGAATCTGCTTGCATGATGTCACAAATCAAATTGAAATTCAAACAACTTATTTTAAATCTTTGATGGATTCTCTTCAAACCTTCAATTTTTTTTCCTGCTATTTGTGCAATAAATTTTTGTCGGGATGAACTTTCCCTTTAAGACATTAGCTTTTCTCCCCTGTATTATTTCTATCATCTGTCCTGTATCAGAAAGCATAGTGATTGATCATACAGTGGGGGTGTGGTGGTCTAGTGGTTATAACTCTCATCTTTCAGTCTGAGGGACGTGAGTTCAATTCCTAGCCTGGTGTGTTTTCCTTCTGCAAGAAATTTACCCACATTGTGCTGCACTCAACCCTGGTGAGGTGAAGGGGTACCCATTCCGCGAATGCTTGAGCGCCTATTTATTTATTTATTTATTTATTTCAAATATTTAAAAGAAGGGTAGCTCAATCAGCAACAAGCTGGTTTTCGTTGAGGCCCTTCGTGAACAAACACAAATATAAAACATGGTAACATATTCAAGTATAAACAAAGAATAGAGCATAAATACTAATATTGAAGAAAAAAAAAAATGAAATGAAATAAGCATAATTAACTATGGAAAATAACAGAACAAATAAAATATGATACTGTACAGATGTTACCTAAAACTAAACGAAAACATTATATACACATGAAAAGAGATAAAATATGTACAAAATGAGGAGAAAGAATAAAATAGATTCCACCATTAGTCCCTATTACATATTAAAGGTTTTTTCCCATTTAGCCATTTCCCGTTTGAACTGTTTAATGTTTTCTATGAATCGGAGGTGTTCGGGTAGTTTATTCCAATGTAATGGGCCTGTGACAAAAAATGATTTCTGATAAAAGGTTGTACGAGCATATGTAGCAGAGCTAAATTTGAGGTAATAATAATAGCAGGGGCAGCTGAGAGAAGTGGCTACCCTGGGTAAATACACTGTATACTGTTATTATTATTATTATCATACAGTTTATTTGTTTGCTTAATTACATGATATTATCAATGTAATCACTTGTAAAGTCAGCTCAAATCAAATTTGAAAATAAAAAGTTTAGGTTGGTGATTCACTAACAGTTGAGTGTGACTTAATAAGATTCATGCCTGAATGCTTTATAAAGGTCCAGTCCACCCCAGAAAACTGTTGATTTGAATAGAGAAAACTCTAACTAGCAAAACGCTGAAAATTTAATCAAAATCGGATGTAAAATAAGAAAGTTATGACATTTTAAAGTCTCGCTTTTTTTTCACATAACAGTGATATGTACAACTCAGTGATATGCAAATGAGACAGTCGATGATGTCCCTCACTATTTCTTTTGTTTGTTGTTTGAATTATACAATATTTCATTTTTACAGATTTGACAATAAGGACCAACTTCACTGAACCATAGAGTATTAAACAATGTTAGTTCCACATGTTCAGGGAGAAATTAATCATTGTTTCACTTGACAATGAGGAGAAAATTAGAAGATTTTATAATTCATATAATAAAATACAAAAGAAATAGTGAGTGGATGATGTCATCAGTCTCTTCATTTGCATACCGAACAGGATTTGCATATAACTGTTTTGTGAAATTAAGCGAAACTTTTAAATGTCATAACTTTCTTTATATTTTACATCCGATTTTGATGAAATTTTCAGTGTTATGCTCCTTGGATTTTTCTGTTTTTATTCAAATCATTTTTTTGTTGGGGTGGACTTGTCCTTTAAATGCACATAATTTGTAACGTGTACTCTTATTGATCAATATGCAGTAGAGCACACCCCGTGCACATGATCTGACCAATGTGGTGATGTCTTATTACCACACGCGACTGGGAATTTGTATGCAGGGCCCCCAAGAAAAACAGTGCTTAGTCCACTGATGGGGTTACTCTGGGTAAACAAAACGAAATAAATAATAAATAGACCTTTATGAAATACCCCCAGATGATATGGATTTATGTTTCTCTTTATTAGCATTGATATGAAGAGAAAGTCTTCAATCTCCTCTACTCATTCAGATAGCACATTGGGTGATTTCAAGTTCAGTGTTGACCTTTTGGTGTTCGTGTTGGGTCAATTTTTACACGAGTATAACACCAAACTTAAAATGAAGATGGTCCTAAAAAGTCCCTCACTAGTTGTTGAGATGTCACTATTGTGATCTGGATCAGTTTTACAAACTTAAAATAGGTTTTGGAGCTAGGGGAAGCAATCTAATTTGTGCTTCCAACACTAACGCCAACACCGGACTTGAAGTCACCTATTTGACTGAGCCATTGTAGAAAAGAAATGTATTGCCTTGGTGTATGATTAGTTTACCCCATTTGTTTTTACAGGTGAGGGACTATTGCCTTGGGCCCATTTTTCCAACATTGACTGGTGTGACGTTGATGAAGTTTTCTATTGCAGAGGGGACTGATATGCCTGAGGTAATAATTGTTTGCATGGAACATATTAAACAGACATTCAAAAGCTGTAAGTAACATTGTCCAGGATCCCGTAACACAATGGCTAGCGATTAATTGTTTGCTTGATTTTTATGATTAATTCTATATTGTAGTCAATGCAATCAATCCTTAAAAAAATGTTCTACATTGATTGATAAGTATTGTTTTACAGGCCCCAGGATTCAAAATCAAAATCATTACTGATTCAGCTGCTAATTAAATCATAATTACAATTACTTATGTCAGACAGGAATTACCGTTGTTGTAATGATGGAAACTCTCGATCTGATTCACCTTGAACCCAGCTTTTTACTTGACTTTACTCAAGCTCGATTAAAGAATAACACAACTCCACTCGAGCACATTTTTTTTTACTTAACTCGAACCTGCGTTTTGACTCAACTTGACTTTACATGTAACTCATGTTCAACTGTAGAAATCCACTTTGAACTTGACTTGCAAGTCAAATTACTGATGAATTGTCTCAAGTCATGACTCAACACCAAATGGCTCGAACTCGATCTAAGTTTATTTGACTTGACTTGATTACAACATTGGGAACGGCCTGAGCTTAATAAGCCAAGTGCTCATCATGATATTAAAAAAAATTATATGGTGGCTCGTGCATTTTCTCCCCCAAAATGCTTAAGAGCCCTGGAAAATCTCCATTCATTGAAGTATTAAAGCTTGTCTAATTTGTGGATTTAGGTAGTATCAAAGTTGTGAAAAGTAGTTCCCTGAAAATAAATCATTAATTTTTGGCCTCCTTTTTGCAGGCATGGTCTGCGTGTATTGCATGCCGTTGCGCTGGGCTTCCCACGAGGTCTATGTTCAAATTGAGGACATGCTTTAGTAGCTAGTGTATTCTAATTAAGAACTCTTAACATTTAACAATTCCTCCTTTCTCCATTTTCCACAGACTGTCGATGTAGCTGTTGACATAGACTACGGTGGTGGCTTTAGAGTTTCTGTGGATGTGGACCTGGTATTTGGAACATCAGCTTACGTCTCAGTGATAGTCACCAAACTGAAAGGAAGAGCCAGACTTGAGTTTACACGAAACCCATATTCTCATTGGTCATTCTCATTCTATGAGGTCAGTTTAACAGCATAAAAGGGAAAAGCTGAACTAGTTCCCTGATGTATTTTAAAGGGTTTCTCTGACTTCTTATTACAGAGGAAGACCATACAATGTGCTAATCTTGAAAAATAAATTAGGATTTAAAAAATCCCTGCCAAAAGCAGGTCTTTTAAATGTCTGGTGTGTCTGGCTCAAGTACTTTTTCTGATGAGCTCAGAACAGTGAACACGATCAATTTGCATGATTGCCCCTGAAAATCTTATCGCACATGCCTATCCTTGGCTGAATAAAAACTGATATTGTATTTTAAAAACCCGTTCCTTGTTGAATGAATGCATTTTAATGAACTCAAGAATTAAAGATCGCCCGCATTGGCAGTATCTCGCACGTATCTCACACGCATGTTGCCCGCAGAAGCGCACGCAAGTCTGAGTTGCCCGCAGAAAAGTTTTGAACATGCTCAAAACTTTTTACGGGTGAGTTGCAGGTGATTGCCCGCAACTCACCCGTAGGAGGCCCGTAGCGGCCGCAAGTCACTCGCAATTATCCTGCATGAAGAACGCAGATTGCCCGCGGATTTCTGCGGCTCAAGGTATATGAAGTCCTTCAGAGGGGTACATTCAATAAGTTGCTATTCTGGTTTCGGAAAAAGAAGGCTTCTAAAGAATGGCTGACAGGGCTCAAATCAAGAAACAGTTGGGTATCATGCAGGCCCAACTGGGCCTCATGCAGGTACAGGTGATTAAAAAAATCATAATTTTCAATTGGTAACAAAGTATAACAATGCCAATGAATACGTAACACGCACTGTTGAAGCAGATGATGTTCTTAAATACAAATGACATACAACTTTAGTTACCATTCCAACATTCATTATAAGATTATTTTCAATGAAAGTTGAACATAACAATGCATATTTGAGTTTATGTCATATGGTCTCATAAGACAGAAGAGCTAAAAAAAATTGCAACGCTTTTTTGATATTTTTAAAAATCTAAATAACACGTCACCTATTTTTTGTCTTGTAAAAAATACTCAACATCAATCAAGCCATAATGTGATGAAAAAATCACATTGCTAGATTAATGATTTATCAAATAAGATCAAACAATTCGTATCTTAGTCTCTCGGGCTTGACCAAAACTTCTTCAGTATCATTCGCCCGGCCTTTCCTGAGGCATTGGTGATGGAATATCGCTCAGCACCCTCTTGATGGCACTTTCCGACAGGGGGTTTGGTGATCCTGAAGATACATCTGCCTGTTCGTCAAGGGCAAACAATGCCCTGGACGCTTACTTTGCTGTGGATGTGTTCTTGGACGACGGTCCTTGGGCAGAGAGAGGAGTCGAGGTCTTCTGTGCTCTCTTACTAGGTGCCATCATTACAGCAGCCGATTGAGTGCTAGGACCACGGAAGAAAGAGAACATCCATGGCTGCTGGTAGTCTGCCGGTTGCATGCCGCCGTGTAGTCCTGGTTCTGGCTCCGACATGAGCTGGTGCCGCTGTGCTGCCACTGCCAGGGTCCTTGCTGGTACTGCTCAGACTCGTTACGTGTTGTTTGAAAGCTGGTGGTACTCATCCCATTCATTTTCGCTTATGCCTTTCACTACGGATTTCAAGTATTTAAAGTATGATGCCCTCTTATTAGTTGGCTCCAAGATCTGTATGCAAATGAGAAGGACCTGAGTCTGGGCAGTGGACAACTGGCGGGTCACCTCCACCAGGCTGGGAGAGTCATCCCTTTTCCTTTTCTTCATGTTCTTAGCTGTAATTACTTCACCAGATGGGCCAGGCACGGGGTCATCCACTGCGTCAATACTTCTGCGGTCCACTGCTGCGATGTGTTCTGCTTCCTCTAAATCCCCCAATTCCATTGCCTTGGTCGCGGCAACCTGTGAACACAATCATTGAGAATGTCGATTAGAAAAATGCTTTAAGCATTTCGAAAATATAAAATTAAAAATGTTAGAAGTGTTTTTTAAGTATCTTAACTGATCATATGAGGATCATAAAAGTGAAGCACCGAACCCTGTATGATGGAATGGGATTGAGTAATAGTTTTAACCTGGTTTTACGTAATATTTTCTCTTTTCATTCGCATTTTGGTGGTCAGGGGAGTGAGGGAGGGGAGCTATAGTAGAGGGTAGTAGGGAATGTGTTTGGGATGTGACTCACTCATAATTTAATGAAGGTAAAGTCAATTAAAATACTCACACTGCGGATGGCACAGGGCATCCTTTTCTGTACTGTACTTAAAGGTGTGGGCAAGGAAGTCGGTATGTGTACCTCTGGGCGCCATCTCCGGATTTATCTTTCCGCAATTTCACCAACTGATCCCGCAGGTCCTGATACCATCCCTTTAGGAAATCACCTGCAAAGAAATATCAAATCTCCAATAACAATTTGCCGAATATATATTTTTATCGTACAGCTTCAAAAATTGGTTCCAACAAAATGACTCAAAGTTAATAAAATTTCAACGTTACACTCTGTCTTCTTTAAGACTTCAGAGTATCCTAGAATACCGTAATTTTCCATCTCGAACAGTGTTTAGGCGATAAATACTCCATAAATATTTCTATAAGACATGTAAATATTTAAATGTTAATGTAAATTCTGTAATTTTTTTTTTCTTAAAACAAGTGCACACCTAGTTACCAATAATGCATATAGCATTTCCATTATTTTAAAGCAGGATAAAAGAGCATTGTAGATTAAATGCCTTGCTCACCGGCATAGGTGCAGCGGCCGGGAATCGAACCCCGGATTTTCCATGTATAGCCAGGCACCTTAGACCACTCGGCCATGGTACCTCCACAAAATCGTTTTAGTAATCGATTCTCAGTCGCTAGGAAATCAATAACTTTTTTTTATTTTTTGATATATGTTATAGAACATTTAAATTTGCTTTCAATGATGTTTTACGTTTAAACAGTTCTTATTAATTAAATATATGAGGCTATCCTTGATACATACCATCAACCAGCCAACTTAAGCCATTTCTCTAAACATGTACCATATACATGTATGTGTAACTTGTACCAACTATATATGCAAGTATGTATAAAATATTTTATTACTAAGTTTATCTCAAAGTAAAAACGTACCCACACTGTTAGGCACAGTGGAGGAATGAGCCAAAATTAATAAGTTGAGAGCAAGCAAAGCCATCGAGCAAAAATTTCGACATTTTTATTGCAAAAATCCAAGTTTGTGATAGATTTTGACATAATATTCAGAAAAAATGTCATATTTCACTCCTATCCCTTTCGTCTTCTTTCCTTTTCTCTTTTTCTTTCTTGGTCCTAAAAAGGATCTAAAGACGCAAAGTGGAAATATATATATATATATATATATATATGCAAGTATGTATAAAATATTTTATTACTAAGTTTATCTCAAAGTAAAAACGTACCCACACTGTTAGGCACAGTGGAGGAATGAGCCAAAATTAATAAGTTGAGAGCAAGCAAAGCCATCGAGCAAAAATTTTGACATTTTTATTGCAAAAATCCAAGTTTGTGATAGATTTTGACATAATATTAAGAAAAAATGTCATATTTCACTCCTATCCCTTTCGTCTTCTTTCCTTTTCTCTTTTTCTTTCTTGGTCCTAAAAAGGATCTAAAGACGCAAAGTGGAAATATATATATATATATATATATATATATATATATATATATGCAAGTATGTATAAAATATTTTATTACTAAGTTTATCTCAAAGTAAAAACGTACCCACACTGTTAGGCACAGTGGAGGAATGAGCCAAAATTAATAAGTTGAGAGCAAGCAAAGCCATCGAGCAAAAATTTCGACATTTTTATTGCAAAAATCCAAGTTTGTGATAGATTTTGAAATATATATATATATATATATATATATATATATATATATATTACTTTTTTGTAAGAACAAGTAAATGTCCCTGTATGAATTTATCTGCAATCATATTGTACTTAACAGTTCTCTTTTGCCTTGTCAGCCCACATGCCCTCTGTCTTTCTCACGATGGCCACTGTCCCACGGGATAGGAGTCTCGCGAAGCCACTCCACGAGGTCATCCTTGAATGCCTCATTGCTGATTCTTTTTTACAGTCTTGCTTTACGACACTTCTCTGATTCATCTTCGTCGGAATTTATAATTTTGTCGGTCTCTGCGGACTCCGAGTCGTAGACCTCGTGGTCGGTATCGATTCGACCGGCTATTGTATCACGAGGCATGTTTACCCAAGGGAATTACTTGAGATATGTTTATTTTTCCTGATGTTTGCACCTTGCACGCATCTTACACGCAGGTTGGCAGTAGATAACACCCAGGGCACGCATGTCGCCCGCAAATTACATGGAAGCTTCCACGCACCTCGCCCACGGGTCACACGCAATGCCCGCAAGTCGACATTAAATTGCACGCGTCCTGCACGCAGAACTTGTGAAAATTCTTGTTTGCCTGCAGAATTTTTATTGCTTGCTGGAAAATAGTTACCCGCAAGGCTTGCACGGAACGATGTGACAGGGCCTTAAGATTTTCATCTAGGCTCACATGTGAACTGGGTAGATGAATAACCGAGGGGATGGGGGATGTGAAATATGAAATATAATGTAGGTGTCCCTTCCCACAGTAGGGAGCTTTTCCAATTTTCAGCTCTAAATGGTGCAATCTAGTGCATACTTTAGTGATCATTTTTTTGCTTATTTTGCTAGACAGCACGTGGGAAGGCTGTCGGCTAGTGTGTGGTCTAGCAAATAATGCTACTTTGTTGTTTTTCCTGATGCATTAGATCGTGATATAGCCCCTAAATGCACGAGTCTCATGCAGAATGTGTTAGACTTGGTAGCTCTGCTGTTGCAAGGAATACTTATTCTTGATAAATCAATTGTAAGTCTTGCAATTGATTGCAAGTCAAGCATAAAACCAAAATTTGTGAACTACACAGTTGATTGGTATATATCTAATTCATTTTGTTTTCTCTCCTGCTATAGGAACCAGAGTTGGAGTTTGACATTGAGACTCATTTTGAAGGTCGCACAGTGCATCAACTTGGATCCCTCATCTTAAATCAGGTAATCAGGAGACCATTGTGGTCGTTCATAAACCTTTTGTAAGCTGTGCACACCTTTATGGTCTAAATGTTAAGACTGTCATCTTTCAATCTGAAGGACATGGGTTCGAATCCAAACCATGGCGTGTTTTCCGTCAGCAAGAAATTTCCCCACATTGTGCTGCACTCAACCCAGGTGAGGTAAACTGGTACCGGCAGGAAGTAATTCCTCAAAAAGTTGTGCGCACCGGAATCGGTAGACTAGCTTAGCCGGGGTAATATAGGAGCACCTTGAGCAGCTAGCAAGGTGGATACGTGCACTATACAAATCCTATGTTATTATTTACGAGTGACCGGTGAACCACTTTTCTGCTAACTTAAAACCCCAGAACACGTTCCAGTTGTTCGTAAAGTTATTTTGAAGGTCGTACAGTGCATCAACTTGGATCCCTCATCTTAAATCAGGTAATATAATGGTTTTTTTGTCTCACCTGCATAGCAGATTGAGACTATAGGCGCCGCTTTTCCGACGGCGGTGGCGTCAACACCAAATCTTAACCTAAGGTTAAGTTTTTGAAATGACATCATAACTTAGAAAGTATATGGACCTAGTTCACGAAACTTGGCCATAAGGTTAAACAAGTATTACTTAACATCCTGCCTGAGTTTCATGTCACATGACCAAGGTCAAAGGTCATTTAGGGTCAATGAACTTAGACCATGTTGGGGGAATCAACATCAAAATCTTAACCTAAGGTTAAGTTTTTGAAATGTCATCATAACTTAGAAAATATATGGACCTAGTTCATGAAACTTAGACATAAGTTTAATCAAGTATCACTAAACATCCTGCATGAGTTTCACGTCACATGACCAAGGTCAAAGGTCATTTAGGGTCAATGAACTTTGGCCGAATTGGGGGTATCTGTTGAATTACCATCATAACTTTGAAAGTACATGGATCTGATTCATGAAACTTGGACATAATAGTAATCAAGTATTACTGAACATCCTGTGCAAGTTTCAGGTCACATGATCAAGGTCAAAGGTTATTTAGGGTGAATGAATTTTGGCCAAATTGGGGGTATTTGTTGAATTACCATCATAACTTTGAAAGTATGTTGGTCTAGTTCATAAAACTTGGACATAAGAGTAATCAAGTATCACTGAACATGCTGTGCGAGTTATAGTAGTTTTCAAAGTCAGCACTGCTGCTATATTGAATCGCGTGATGCAGGTGAGACCGCCAGAGGCATTCCACTTTTTTTTTATTCATCATCGTAATCTCAAGCAAGCAGATACAAAATGATTTACAGAGTACTATATAAAATTATTGAAATACAAAACATTCTTACGATAGCAGAAATTCTGAATTGTAGTAACAATGTATACACAATAGGTGGCCTGTAACAAATCCAAATTATACGTAATAAAATTAGATATTACAAAGTATCAACGGAATGTACACTTTACAAAAGAAAAGTAAATAGAGAGGGGAAAACAAAGGAATGACCGAGAAAGAGAGTCATGAGAAAATTAATAGAAGAGCGAGAGTGTGGTAGTCAGGAGAGATAAAACAAGGGGGAGTCTGAAGAGAGAGTGAGAGCAGGGGGAATCAAATAAATAGAAACAAAAAGGGTAGTCAGAGGTATACAAGGTATAGGAAGATAAGAAAGCAAGGGAAGCAGACAATTGCGAAAAGAGAACATAATTCTCACAAATTAATACAATACAGTATACATACATGTAGCCACTGGAAATGCTGGACGAGTTAACTCATGCTTAAGTGGATTGTTTTGTTTTAATCATGATATGAAGGTGGCGTTTCATAAAGCTGTTTGTAAGTTATGCACATCTTCACTCGCAACTGGTGATCCTTTCTTGTACCACATGTGGTATTACCCAAGGATCATTTGTACCCAGTGTGAACACAATTGCTGCAGAAATGAAATGAGAGCAAGTTGAAAAAAAAAATAATAATATTTTAGTAAGAGATCAACAGAAAAAGTGATTACTAGGTCTCTGCCGAACTTCGTACAGGCGAGACAAAACTCACTGACTGCTTTACTTTTACTTAAGATGGTTGGAAGTTTAAGAAAAAAATCTTGATTTGCTATTGATTCTGTTCTGTCTCTCCAAATTTCAGCTTCGTAAAACAATGCGCAAGAAACACACCCTACCCGCCTACAAGATTCGCAGTAAACCGTTCTTTCCGAAGCCTGTTCCACCTTCCGACAACGACTTCAGGGTCCACGACTCAAAGATCACGATTGGACGTATGCAGGTCACTGTCATAGAATGCAGCCGTCTCCCTATAAGTAAAGAAACTACAAACTCTGAGCTGTACATTACTCTATGTCTTGGTGAGATTACATTTCAACATATACCTAGAGGTGTTTCGCAAAGTTTGGCTTAGGGGGTGTTGCAAGAAAATATTTGCAATTGTTTGCAAATGTCAGATGCAACTTTGCTTGTGAAAGATCAATTTGGACAAAAGCAAATCAATTAATACTTGTTGATGCAAGAAACAGATTATCAATCTATTGTACATTTGTGGACTTAAAACCGACTTGCAATCAATTGTAACACCCCATTGAAGCCGTTCTTAATGCCCTATTGTGTGTAACGTACCACAGCATTAGTCAGATCATGCTCAGGTTACGGCTAAGATAAGAAACTATTAATGTGTACGTTTGTCTTTGAGCATGACTTTAATTTATTCTTAATAACTCTTTGTGAAAGTTTAGTGTTTTAACTTTCAAAGAAAAACATGTTGATGAAGGCATCTTTAAGTTCCCGCTGCATCATTGAAATTCAAACAAAAATGCCTGGGAAACAGAGCCAACTACTTTGTTTTGGAAGAATGTAAAATCGCCCTGTGCATGTTACGTCCACGCCACTTCCTTGTTTTATGTTACGTTGGTGGTGTTCCCACCGAGTTTATTGTGCTTTATTGAACTGTAGCATTTGTGTAATGGGGGTATTAGTGTATAATTGATATTGAGTAAACTATGGTCTGGTTGACCAAATCTATCAGAATTTATACGAAGGAGTGATGTCACAATAAGGAAACAACTTGCACAAATGTATCATGGAACACACCAATTGATCACAATACCCATCCTCTACTATTGCTTTTCCACTCCTAGATGACCACGCGTGGACACACGAAGACATAGAACAACGTTTCCATGGTGATTCTTTAGAGATCGAAATCCCAAAAGGAAACATCAAGAACGTCGGAGTAACGTTCAGCAGGGGTATATACAACAAGGAGGTCATTGTGGCAACTATTAGCCCCGATTCGACGGTCGCCCAGACCCAACTGAGAAAGGTGTGTTTGGTTAATGAGCTTCGTGGCGTTCATAAACCCGTTCATAAAGTTACAAACGACTTTATGCACAACTAGAAATTGACTTTAAGTGCTAAGTCAGCAGCTGCATGGGGATGTATAATTCAGCACAAAAATGGTACAGCTTTGTACCAATAGTGAATAGGCATGTGTGCTATAGTGCAAGATTTTGCATAAGGTAAGAGAGAGATGTTCTATGCATCGAGGCATAGCCTTATGTGACTTTGGATGAAAAAAATTTCTGTAGCCAGGTGATAAAAATGTTTCTTCACTATTTTGAGCTACTATCCCTTTATACAACATTTATGCAGCATAGCCTTCAGACTTTGTCTAGCCTACTTACAATGCAGTATGCATAGCAATTGGGTTTGAAATCATTTGCTGGAATGCTTCCCAGGGAGTGAAGAGAGGCTATGCATTGTGGAAGACAATCCTTAATCTGATGATCTGGGTAAGATTATATCTGTAAAAGGCTTGCAGACATTCATATGTAACAAGGGCATTTTTTTGTAGTAATTATCTATTTTTTCCACTCCTTATGGAATATTCCATCAATATTCTGAAGCTTGTGTTTCTCTCTGAATCATTCGCAATATATGTCATTGTCAATTTTAATGAGCAATTTTTGCTCCTTTTTCCGAACGCTTGTTTTTTGTTTGTGTTTTTTTGAGAAACAAGTATTCTGCTCCTCCCCACTTCAGGCAATAGATATGATAAATTATTATTCATTGATTTATCTCTTGGTGGTATTGTTTCTTCACTCTTTCAGGGAGATGTCGTATTAAGCATTGACGGAATAAAAGTCACATCTGCACGTCAAGCAGCGAAGGTCGTCAAACAAGCAAAGGAAAAGTATGTTACATGTGTAATAATTCAATTACGGTCAATTTTGTCTCCCTGTTTAAATTGCTAGAGAAGAATGGTGATCAATTGTAAGTTTTAAACAATGATTTTGATTGGTTGACAGTGGGAATGTTAGCAATATGCACATGCAACAGTGATCTTGGTTGGCCATTGCAACTTTGTGATAAATCACAGCCTTTTGTGTTACAGTGCCCTGCAGTGTTTGTGTCTTTTTGGTGAGTGTTTTGGGTTGTGTAAAGCTCTATATTGTTGTCATGTTAAAATGTTTGAGATCTCTTGTAATCCAGGTTTGTCATCAAAGTTCAGAGGCCGATAAACCTGATGGAGAACCTACCAGCCACGTCAGCAGCTTACGATCAACCTGACCTACGATCAGTTCCAGACACTACAACGGACAATGACTACGAGGACTTCATCAACGTCAACATCATGAACGAACTCGGCATCAAGGATGACGATGAAGCTGATGCGTCGCAGCCAAGTTCTTCGACTGCCAAACGACTTCAAGTCCCGACTCTGGATTCGCCTGTTGTGCAGCGCAAGAACAAGCAACCAACGACAGCGGACGGTAGGCGCCTATCGTCCTGTCTGGACTATGAGACCGTCAAGCAGTTGTCCACACAGCTAGACAACGAAGACAGGCTACGGAACTTGAAGAGGGTCATCAAAGAGACCATTCACCCTACACCCAAGGTCGAGAGACCAAAGGAGGACCCTACATCGGCCATACCGATAATGAAATCAGAAGCCGTTAAGATACCTGATATAGACCTTGATGCTATCAGTGTGTCCAGTCTAACCTCTCAGATGGAGGATGTGGACTCGGGTTCTGTTGGCCCTTCGGTGTCCATTGCTCCTTCAGGATCTGAAGCTGCTCCTCCAATGGATGACATGCAGGAAACATGTCTTGTGGCTGCAGAAGCTGTAAGTTCACTAACCAAATTCAGGAGAAAATTATGCAACGCATCCATTTGTCTAGTAGATGTTTAGGGTACCATATAAAAGTTTTGAGTATCGAATTCAGTATCTACGTGTAAAAGGAAAGAGTAGCTGAAGCTAAGGCTGGGTAGTATAGTGCGCCACAAAATGAAACTGGGTCCCAATGGAAACGGTACAGAACTGGTTTGTGCAACCGTACCAACTTGGTAATGATTGAAATTACTTAGATGATTGGATCTGCATATTACTTTTGCGAGCGTTAATAGGTTTCTGAGTCCATTGCAACCAAATAGTCATTGAATCAATAGAAGAAAGAATACCTTAGATGACCCACTGATCAATGTCAATGATCATCTCTCTCTTTCAGAATCCTGAATGGGACGAGACTTTCACCTTCCAAGTGGGTGAGAATGATAACTTCCTGAATGCATGTATCTGGAATCGTCTTGGTATGGCCGTTGGGGAGCGTGACATGTTGATAGGATACACCAGTGTTTGTCTCATGGACGTTGCACTTCAGTGTGTCAGCACTCTATCAGGGGAACACCTGGAACTGTTCAAGCTGCAGCCGCCAGAACAGAGAGGAGGCGCAACGTGAGTACTTTGTAGTCTAGTAGTCCAGGGGGTGGGTGAAATTTGGAATTGTCTAGGAATGGCCTTTATCCACATTGTGCAGCATGCACTCTACCCAGGTTAGGTAAAAGGGTACCAGCAGGAAGCAATTGCTCGACAGCTGCGAGTAGTGCAGTTTGTAGCCTAGCTTTAGCAAAGGTGATCTTGGAGCGCCTGGAGCATTCCTAACAAGTTGGATACATGCGCAATATGAATATGCTATAATATTATTATTGTCGTTATTATTACTAGGCCTGGGACGAATACCCTTTTTGCCATTCGATTGTTCGCCAGAGTAAACAATCGATTAGTTCGATTAATGGAGATTCCTGGAATATCAGAAATCACACACACAAAAGTTGACCTACTTCCATGACCTACCGGTAGCTGCGCTAACTGGTATGATGGGAGTGGAACTTGGAATAAATGCATTGTATGTACATACAAGGAACATGTACTTGCTCTGTTTTGTCATTTATCCCGCCCTCACTGCACACAATGAACGAATAGCAAAGGAGATTGAGAACTGTGCGTGACCGCTATATGGTGCATGGATGTGTTGTATGTATTAGCTATGCTTGCACTTGCTCTGGTATGTCATAAATCCCGCCCATGAGTGCACACAATGGACGAATAACAAGGAGTTTGAGAACTATGTGCGTGACCTCTAGAATGCATGGATGTGTTGAATGTATGTATTGCGTATGTTAGTACTTGCGCTGATATGAACATACATGTAGGTCCCGCCCATGAGCCCTTCCCAAGAACGAATAGCAAAGGAGATTGAGAACTGTGCGTGACTGTGAATGGACGTGTTGTATGTATTGCGCTGATGCGAACGTAGATCCCGCCCACAAGCCCATTCAAAGAACGAATAGCGAAGGAGATTAAGAACTGCGCGTGACTGGGAATGGATGTGTTGTATGTCTTACGTATGTTAGTACTTGCGCTGATGAGAACGTACATGTAGATCCCGCCCATGAGCCCAACTCAAAGAACGAATAGCAAAGGAGATTGAGAACTGCGCGTGACTAATTTTGCGGGGGCCTATTTCGTGGGCGGTTCTAGTTGGTTTAATAGGCTCTGCCTCAAAACTACCTCGTACAGTGACAATGCTTTCGCGCACGTGGTAAGTCACTGATATTGTTTGAGTGGGCGGGTATAACATAATATAGCAAGTTCGATACTGAGGTGTGGCTTCTCAGGACTGATTCAGAGGATTCGCGTACAAGTTAACTATTATGACAATATGGGCGTATTTGATAGCGCTTTTGGAATGATTATTGGGCGTGGCTGTAATCACATACAATGTATAATGAGCTCACCCGACTCAGTGCGTCCAGCACAGCGCCTATAGAGACGTATGTGCACATCAGCCCAACACATCTGAATTGTGCGCGGTCGCCGCGGCTTAGTCGTCATTGTGTGTCATGAAAGAGATACGATCTTTGGAATTCGATAATTTTAGCATAATTTTCATTTGATATCTTGCACTTTGTTTTCAAAAATCTAAGTTTACAGTCATGTACTTTTGATAATCGAATGTTTCAAATCAGTAATCATCATCTGGCGAACATTCGATTAGTGTAAAAAGTAACATTCGAGTGCCGATTGTTGGCAAACTGATCGAATGCTTCGATGGATCGAATTTTACTCCCAGGCCTAATTATTACATTATCACTATTGTTCTTTGAAATGTTTTTTTTTTCTTCTATTGTAGGAGAATCCCTTCCCAGATGCATCTCTTCACCCACCCAGGGTTCGACAGCACCCTAAGCTACGGAGACATCTCCCTCTTCTTCCATCATTCTCCGTTCGAGGATCCCCCAAAACCCACCAAAGAGGGCGGTGTTGAGCGTCCAGATTTCTCTCCGTACGACACCAAGGGGAAGCCCAAGGTCAGCGTGGAGGAGAAAGGCAAGCCGGTCGGGGTTAAGAAGATCACAAGACCAGAAGAGCTGAGGTAAGGCATCAATTAGAATGTTACCCTTGTGGTGGCATAATTTTATTCTCTAGGATGTGTATTTAATGGAAAAGCGTTAATTGCAGTTATCTATACTGCAGGCTTGATGTTAAAAAAGTTCAATGCAATATATCCTGGGCTCTGTATCTCTATATCTTTCTGTCATTGTCTCTGTTTTTCTCTCCCCCTTTCTCTTTCTCTCTCCCTTTCTATCTCTCTTCCTCCCCTTTGCTCTCTCATTCATCTACATCTCTCATTCACTTAATTTTCTTTCTTTTTTTCTCTTCTATTCATATTATGTAGATGAATAATGAATAACACATATGGCATTCAGCACAACAAATATTTACTCATCTTTTCAATTGAATTACATCTTTGGGACATGCCACATATAGTTTATGAATGGTCAAGTACATGTATGTTATTGCATGTCAGGTACATGTATAGATTTAGAACATTTTGGAAATTCATGTTTGTAGTGTTAAATTTGAAATGAAATACAAGATAAAGCCAGTTTGTCACGCATGAATTTTTGGGCTCAGGTGGGAGGGTTGTGTAAAAATTTTCATCATCATGATTTTATAAGAATTTCTTGAATTTTGAAATTTAGACCTGCCTAAAAAGTTATTGAAATGCATTGATTTTAAACAGCTCACTGTTTTTTTTTCCCCAAAATGTAACACCAAAATATAGTTTCCTCATGCAATGAATATCAAGTTGTGCAATGGAAATGAAATTATATTTATAGCATAAGACACTAAATCAGTGGAACAACACTTTCTAATCATGCAACTCTTTTTTTAACCAGATTTTGAAATAGAAAAGATTACTTCATGTACATTTCACGATTGTGAAATATAATGTACTAAAATTTAGAAAGAAATTTGTATTTTTATTACAACATTTATATTTTTTCTGTTAGCATTTCTATGACCTCTGAGGATATTGCATGTATACTGTTTCAGTATGCTATGAGAAAATATATTCTTGAATTTCATTGACATTAATATGAATGTGCCTTTCATGACAGATATTAGATACTTGGCAGCATGTATTGGACGACATGTAGACTCATAAAGAGACATGCTGATTAGACCTATAATTGATGAACATCAGCATTCCCTGCAATACTTATTGCTTATTGTTTGCATTATCCATTGAATGTCTCCATATTAGTTTGCACTGATATAATTTTTCGTCTTCTTTTCTCCCTTTTTATTTCCATTTTCTCATGGATTTGATTCTTCTCCTGCCTTGCCTTATCTCCCATCAACACCAATCCATACATCTTCCTCTTCCACCCCTTTTTTAAATTCTTTTGTATCTCCTTTTCTGCTCCTCTCAACTTCCCCTCTCTTTGTCCTTCTTGCACTCCTCCTTTTTGTATTTCTTTCTTCCCCTCTTCCTCGATGCTTTTTCCTCCATCTCTCCTGCCTCTTTTTAATTTCTTTCTCCTCTGTCCTATATCTTCCTTTCCATCTATTTCCCATTTATATTCCTCTTTCCTTTTATAATTCTTTCTCCCTTTTCGATCCCCCTTCCTTTTGATTTATTTATCACCCCTCTTTCTTTCCCTTCCCCTTCCCCAATTTATCTTTCTGTCTGTCACCCTTTTTAAACTTCTTTTCCCTTCCCCTTTCCCAATGTCTCTTCCTCGATTTCTGTATATGTCTCTCTCTTTCTCCTTCTATCATTTTTCTCATTCATTCTTTGCCATCCCCTCCCCTTTTGATTTATTTTTATCACCCATCCCTTTTCCCTTCCCCTCCCCAATTTCTCTTTCTCTCTGTCTTTCTATGTGTGTGTGTCTCTCTCTTTCTGTGTGTGTGTGTCTTTTCCTTGATTGCCCTCACTGACTTTCTCTCTATCCTCCACCCCCCCTCTCTTTATGTTCTCACCCCCACTCTTTTCTTTCTCTCTCTCTCTGACTCTCCCTTCATTCATCCGCACTCTGTATACGATCGCAATGCCCTTCCTCCCTTCAAATAAAACAACTTGACCCAAATTCCATATTTCTAGTCTCCATGGCCCAGTTGGGCAGCCTCATAAATTGGTAGGCACACAGTTCTCCTCGCCCACACGATGTGACTTTTGTGGCAAAAAGGTAAGCTACTTCTTTGATGATTTAAAAAGTCTCTGCATTGTGATGTGTATTTTCTTTCCTTTTTCACAAAATAGAGTATAGACAATGAGCAAGTTTCCACTATTACATGTATGTAATTTTTCTCCTTGTTTTCATGCAGATTACTTCATTTAGTAGAAATGGAGAAATTTCTTGCATTTTGAGATTGCATTTTTCATGTGTGTAGCCTTTTGAGCATTAGGAATCCTATTCTAAAACATTTTGTAAGCATATTGGCATAAGAAGCTCTCCATCATTGAATATCTTCAAATCAAAATTAAAAACAAAAGTTTTGAAAAATTGCTGTGTAGAATCATGGACCTACTACTCCGACAGAGGAGTAGGTCCATGGTAGAATTGAGTAAAAAGAGCTCTGAACAAGCGCAGCTGAATATATTCATATAAAAGCTGTGCTAGTATTATTCATTATTAAAATGTTAATTTCTTCATAAACAAATTTCTATCATTATATTCTTTTGCTAATTCAATTTCTAAAAAAAGGACAAATGGAGGATGGCTGGTTCCATTCAAGAATGAAGTAAAGTCATACTTAAAGGAGAATGAAACCCTTGAAACCAGCTGAATCCATATCAAAGAGAAAAATCAAAGAAACATATTGTTGAAAGTTTGAGGAAGATTGAATGAATAATAAGAAAGTTATGAGTATTTGAATGTCGAGATCACTAATGCCATGTAGATCCTCCAATTGGCAATGCGACCAAGATCTGTGATGTCACACACGTACAACTCCCTCATTACTTTAGTACTTATTTCACTTATATTCTCACTTTTATAGAGTCTATCACAAGGTGAGGTATTCTCTTTATGAGATGACAAGTACAGAGGTTTCACAACATTATATCATTGATGAATCGTTTGTCATATGATTAGAATGAGCAAAAAGATATGTTTTGGGGTATATTTTCAGTGTCCAAATGGGAGAGTTGTACGTGTGTGACATCACAGATCTTGGTCGCATTGCCGATGGGAGGATCTCCATAGCATTAGTGATCTCGACATTCAAATGCTCATAACTCTTTTATTGCTAGTCCTATTTTACTCAAAGTTTTGTTGATCTTATTCTTTGATTTTTCTGCTTTAACAAAAGCTAACTTGCTCCAAGAGTTTCATTCTCCTTTAAAGGGGAAATTCACCTGGACAATAAGTTGGTTTGTTAGATTAAATTGGAAATTCCCCCGGACAATAAGTTGGTTTGTTAGATTAAAGGGATGGAACAGTTAGGAATTTTGTAAGTGTTTAATTTGTGACGTCATATGCGAGTAGCTCCTCCATGTTTCATGTCATATAAATTCCATAAATCCACATTTTTAGTGGAACGTTATCAATAAAATATGTTTGTTATAGAAAGGCATATGATACGATATGATGTGTCTTATGATATATCCCCCACACAAATAAAATCACTTTCATTTTTTTAAATAAATTTCCTTTTTTTATATTTATATCACATGACATATGGAGGAGCTGCTAGTCTGTGTGTTGTCATGAAATAAAAACTTTTTAAAAATTCATTACTTCCTTATTCTTTGACAGAATTTGATCAAACCTCACCAATATTGTTCTCTGAATTTTCTACTCTTATTAGAACTAACTTATCATCAGGGTGAAGTTCCCCTTTTCAGGGTTCCCAGCCCATCAGGGAAATCAGGGAAAAATATTTTACTTTTTTCAAGTCAGGGAAAAATTGGGGAATTTGATTAAAAAATAACTCAAATCAGGGGGAAATGCCTCAAATGAGGGAAAAATCAGGGAATTTTGATCAGCCCAAAAGTTGAAAGCAAGGTAGTCAGTCAGACTCTGTTATATGTTGTTGCATATCAAAACAACATCCATTGAATGACTGGTTATGATGGTACTAATTAGTTTTACATTATTTTTATACTGAAGGTACAGGTACATGTAATTCACTGCAACAATTAAGAAAACAAGTCATGTGAAACTGGGATTGGGTTTAAATGATTATCAGGGAATTTTAAAACTTTGTCAGGGAAAAATCAGGGAATTTTGTTTTCTTTAAAAGCTGGGAACCCTGGTTTCTTTTAAACTCTTTGTGACCCAGAATATGTGCATGTGTGACCTATTACGAGCATGTTTGCAATGCATTGTGGGTATGTTACTCTCATTGGTATGATTTAGGTATGGACAAAGTATGCCCTGCAGTGCCTTGTTTGTAAACTGATATGCCACAAGAAATGTTCAGAGAAAACGCAGGCCAGCATCCCGTGTGATAGGTAAGACAATGCCACGTATGCTGCAAGATGTTTGTTCTTTTAATTGCAGCAAAACAAGGAATTTGGAATTATTGTTGATGATTTAAATATCAATATGTTAAAACCACTCCAACAAAAGGTTTATTTGAAAATAATGGGGAAAAAAATCAGTCATGCATAACACTAAAGTTTAATTGGAATTGGATAATAATTATTGATCGATCATAACTCTATAATCGTTTTTTTATGATTTAAGAAAATTATGATGTTCAAAACTTTGCTTAGTTTAAAGAAAAAGCTATAAATTGACAAATTTAGGAAAGAATGATATGATATTATGAAATAATTGTGTGTAAACTCTTTTCTTGGGTATATTTTTTTTTACAAAATATGATATATTTAGTTTTTAATCTTTTATCAATTTTCGCTGGTAGCAAACCACAAAACATTTTTAGCCTGTTTATTTTTTTTTGTCATTAATTTTCTACATTCAGAAAACACTTTGTGTTTGGTGGGCAGTGGAAGATGCAGGATTTTGATGAAGGGGTGCAAACATCAAATTTTTAAATAGAAGGGGCGCAAATGATGATTTTCATAGATTTAGCTACATGTAAAGTAATATATATATGTCCAAAGGATGATTCTGTAAAATATAGAGGGGCCCTCAACTCCTGGATCTGCCAATAACTTGCATTTGAGTGCGGCATCATGCTACACATTTGATCTTCAATATGAGGATTTATTAGATTATTGCCCTGTACTGTATGTACAGGTAAACCTGGGGAGCATTTCATGAAAGGACTTGATCTGACAAGTCCTGTTTTATCCAACAGTTACCGTAGTAACAGCACTTCTAAACCAATCAGAATCAAGGAAAGTTGTCAGATCTGACAACTTGTCTGGTGGAAATATTGATGAAACGCTCCCCTGGCTTTAGATATAAACTCAGCTACATTTTCATTGTGTTCAGATGTGGCAAGACAGATTACACCTCTTATGCTTATAAAAGCAATTTTACTCTTCAAGTCTGAAGCCCTGATGTAATAAACTGCTGTATACATGAGGGGAATACATAAAAGATAAAAAAGAAGATATATATGGGCATCTTTGATCTTCATCGTGTGCACTTTGTTGACACAAAATTTTAGTATTTATCCCCTAGTGAGCCTGTGCTCATGAATTCTGTAATCTGATTGGTCAGTCTGAGAGAAAATTCAAATTTACATGTATGTCATTTACTACTTATATTTCTTGACCAATACCTGTTCTCACGTAATAATAATATTCCGCACTTATATAGCGCTTAACACATCGGAACGTCTCTAAGCGCTTTACAGATATATTATTAATCCGGTCATTGGATCCTTGTATGCCTGCATACAATGTATGCACCTTCTCCACTCCCTGGGGAGCATTCCAACAAGAGTTCCAAGACTCAATTGCTAGGCATACTACATAGGCTTTCGTATCCTTTAGGAATACAAGAATGGATACACTCTAGTTGCATATTCTAGGAACAAGAAGGGTGTGGCTATCAAAGCTCAACTGTATCCCTATTTTGTATTATTAGGAACAGGGCAGCCCGCCGTACTGACCAATCCTCCCCCACCAGAGAACTCAGCCAGACTCGGCAGCTGGAGGCAGCCGCCCAGACTCTGGCAGGCGCGGCCGGCCGCAGGGGCACACCCCACCCATCCCCCAGTCCGTCCCCTGCTCCCTCGCCCCACGAATCCGAGGAAGAGGATGAAGAGGAGGAGGACGTCGAGGCGATGGTGAGGAGACTGAGCAAGCTCAAGAGGCGTCTGAGGCAGTTGAACGTCGCTGAAGGAAACAGAGTGGATGATACTGATGCGATGGTCATGACAGCGGTCAGAGAGGTTTGTACTGCACTAATTTGCGTTTTTATTCCAAAATAAATTATAACATGAATGTAGCTTTCATATTTATATAATTGAGTTAGGCCCTAATGACCTCATTACTGTTACTTATTGATATGGTATATTTCACTATTTGACCATAATTGACTATGTTTTGTTACTTTATCTTTGAATATATCAACCATATAACTGACATTATTCTGAGGTAATATAAGCAGCAATTTGAATCATTTTATTAAGCAGTATATAAATGTTAGAGATTATTATTATACTTACTTACTTACTGCTCGTTATGCCTCCATGTGCATGTAGGGCAGTATTGTTTAAAAGCAGTAATTAGTAATTATTGCATAATTCCAATCCAAGTATTAAAGGATTTTATGAATTCCACTCTTTGACTACAAAGATAATAACACCCCTCCCCCCCCCCCCTTATATCTGTGAAAACTTGTTTACATTCAGAATATACATGTGGACAGTTGGTATGAGACATGTTTCAGTATGTAATTTTTAAAATCGTTTTCCAGGGTTTATTTTGATATGTTGAAAGCCATTGGAAGCTAAATTTCCTTGTATACCTAAGCATTCATGGACCAATAAAATTATCCAGTATCCTCTAGCCGCAAAGAAATGTTCAGTCATGCTTTATTTTGATAATTAACATCTCATACGTACTGTTTTTCTTTATTTCTTGTATTTTTAGATGGGTCGTGAGCTATTCATTAATTCTCCAGTCCATGAGAGGAAAGAAAAACTAGAGGCAATGGTACGTTTGTTTTTAACTCAAGTCACGCTTGTTACAGAATAAAAGTTGGATTTACGTGCAACTAAAAAATCAAGTGCAAGTACCTATTACACGTATTTCATTGGTTGAAAGTCAAGTTGCGTTTGATTGCAACTATTTCTGCAGGGAGAACCGGGTTATCATGTTATTTAGAAAATTAAAAGGGAACAGGGATAATATGGACCCCCACAAGGGTAAGTAATGGGAAAAGTGAACGGTTCGGGTCGGCGTTTCATAAAGCTGTTTGTAAGTTACGAGCAACTTTACAAATGACTGGTGAGCGCTTCTTAGGAACCACATCAACACCGATGAAAATATTGTGTGTATGATTTTAATACCACAAGACCACAAGTCATCACTCATGAAGTTGATCGTAAAGTCGCGTGTAAGTTACAGACAGCTTTATGAAACACTCACCTGACATAGCAACACATTTTTAAGTAACGTATATGCAGGAGGATACCAGTGAGCATGTGTAGGTTTCTTATACTTGCACCCAAACTTAAGATATGAATATATATCAATTTGAGATGTCACAAAATTTAAAGCCACTAAGAACATAACATGGCATTAGCTTTTGCAGAGCTGCCTAGTAGTACTGGTTTTCAGTAATTATTACTGAAAAATGAGAAAGAATACTCAGGTGGTTTCATGCAAATTACTGATTTCTATTGTTTCAGTTTATGTGTTGTCCTATGGTATTTCTGTGAAAATACTGATTTTTATCCTTTAAAATACCGAAATGTTCTTGATCTGGTTGGCATATCTGCTATTGTGGAGAAGGCCATAAGCCTTGCAAGATAATGTGCCTCATCTCAGGGCTGAGATTGATAAGTTAAGTCTGACAAAACTTCAAGCATAATTTTATTGATTGATTTGTTGTAGTGCACATCCCTTGAGCGTAATCTAACCAAGGTTGAGATGCATTTATACTCAATGGGGGATTAGAGTACAATTTTTAGTCACAATTTAATACGTTATTGCAAACCGCCCCCCTGCCGATATGTTCTATAACATCTCCTCTGTTCTGTCCATGACCCTCCACAGATTGAGAAGCTCCAGACAGAGATCGACGAGGAGGCGGACCGCCAGCTCCAGCTCGCCAAGGAAGTCCAGATGTCCAGGCGCCGCAAGCAGAAGCAGGCGCTGGAGGGCGCCCTCGCTCAGAGCGAGGAACGCATGCAGACGCTGGCCAACCTCATGCTGCACTACTGCGCGGGCATCCAGCATTGCAACGAGACGCTGTGAAATGCCGAGGCTGCCCCTGTTCATCCATGCAGAGAGTGTCATGGGTACGTCCATTGGGGCTTCATAAACGAGAATGCAGTCCGCAAAGCCCCTACAATCTACCGTAATGAAGCTCGCACAAAATCATGAATCGGCTGATATGCTAGGTTGTGAATATCTCTGCATAAATTGGAGGCTCTCATCAACATGGCATGACCAAGCTTAGCAGCTAAACTCGGCAACATTCTTTTTTTAATTCAGTGGGATGTGAGGCTCTCCCCCCCCCCCCCCCAAGAAAAAAGGACAAGAGACCTTTTTTGATTCAGGCATATCCTATATATCTTCACTGTGACGGAAACTTGAGGTTTGAATATAACCTTTGAACATACATCTAGGTATACATATTTCTTTCTCTTAATTGCTATAGTGTGAATGTACTGTTCCCTACATGTACATCTCCCTGGTCATCCATTCTTTGGGTCCTGTGCCAGAAAGACTTGTTAATAACAAATGCATAAGTTCTGTAACAGGTTTACCATCAGCCAATTAGGGTGAAGTATTTCAGTAGCTTTTAACTGTTATTGCAAATTTGTTGTTATAACGAGTTAGATGAAACAGGGCCCCTAATCACTAGTAATGCGCTTACTTGCAAGTATCCAGCAAGTCCAAAAAAAAGGAGGAAAAGGATATGTGTTTGACCACTTTTCATGTATGTCAGGAAATGTACATGTATTCTGTTCTGTATAATTATGCTTATGCCATGCATCAGAAGAAGAAAAAAACAGCTATAGCTTTGGCAAGTATGGTTTGTTGTTAAGCTCAGTTGGAGTAGGTGAAGAGTGAAAAGTATTTCTAAATTTTGAAGATATGCCGAGCATCCCAGAAGGAACAAAAATGAAACTGAGGATTATCATTTTTTTAATTGAAGACACTGTTAAAACTGAATACAGCCTTGTGTGTGTGCTTGTTTTGTGTATAATTATGTACTCACTGTATATGTGCTCGGATATTATTCATGTATGAACGTGTATACCGTCATGAAAATTTCACTTACATGTGAATATGTACACTAGAAAGTAGATACATGTACATGTATATCACACACCTTTGACATGCAACAGGTGTCATATATTTAATCAAATATTGTATCTGCCTTCTTGCCTCTGAGCTGCATTTTACTAATAGAAGGGCATTATGGTCATAGTTATTTTGGTATCTAGTTTAAATCAATGACACCTACAGAAAGATTTAACTCACTTTTTGGCAATTTTGAGACTTTTATACATAAATATTTAATAGCCCCTACACATATTCTGAAAACAATCTCTGTATTGCCTATCCAGTGTCTACATGTATAAACACAAGTTAAGCCAATTTATAGTGCTTTTATTCAGAGATCGTTCAATACTACAACTCAAATTATTTTCACCAGAATATTAAGAGCAACTCACCAAGTTTTCATTGGTACTCAGTAGTACTCATGTAGTACCTCTGACACAACAGATAATATGAAGTTAAATTTTTCAAAGTTTTGGCAAATATGGCTGATATAAAACTTTCTTTGTGCTCGCCTCATGGCAATTTGAAGCATAGAAATTTCAGTGTCATGGTCGGAACATAAAGAGGTTCAGATGTACATATTTTTGGGAATTCACAAATTACCAACTATTTTCGATGTCTGCTGTATATAGTATATGCAAATAAAGTTTGTGATATTTGATGAAGGACCCATTTGAAGTACTTTTAAACATAAAATGCATAGATTTGTTTCCCACAAAGCGAGTAGGTTTGAATGTTCTCATTATCTTTCAGGATGTTCCATGACATGTATTTGTAATTGATTGCATAATTATTTGCAATTATTGGTAGATCCAACTTTTACTGAAGCAGGTATTGTCCGCTTGGAGGGCGGAGTAGTGCGGCCAACTGTCGATTCATTCTTGCTATCCCGGGTGTTGCTCCGAACTCAGTTGCAATCGAATTACAGCATGTACTTTCTGTTTGAAGGGCAGACTTGTGGCAATTTGCTCTTACTCTCTTGAGTGATTACTAGTATTCAATTTCAACTATTGCGAGTACTTTCCGCTCCAAGAAGGGAATCAGCAACCAGAAATGAATTTGTTCTTGCTATAGTAGGTATCGACTATCGCAAGAAACTTATGTGCGATTCATTGATCATTTTCAACAATAGCAGGTATTTTCTGTTCAAAGAGCCAACCAGTGAGTCGAGCAATTGTGACTTGGAATGTTGCATGAAACTCATTTGATTTTTAACTGAAGGAAATACTGTCCGATCCAAGGAGATTATCAGCAATCTCTGTAAAGGTGTATGAAACTCATCTGGCATGACTTAAGGCCACCGCACACCTTAGATTGGTCCACGATCCAATTTTGGAACAAAATGGCACTTTGCTTATTTTCTGAAAATGTGAATGAGATTCAAATTAATCGTAAGAATACTAATATAGCAGTTTTTAAAGATTACAATCCATTATTTTGGAGTAAAGACCAAATTGGTTTCTAATCGTAGCCAATCGTATGATTGCTATGACATAGCACTTACCTGGCAGTCCACAACATTAAGACTGATTTTCAATTTTATTCTAGTATTAGGAGAGTAGCATCGTCACAGATTTTAACATAAGTATTTGTACGATGATTTTACAACTTCAAACCGTCAGATGTTCCACGTATCAATATTCACATAAATTTTTACAACGTTTAATTCAAAAAATTTAGTCACAGTCAGACCAATCGTAAGGTGTGAGATGACATTTAGCCGAAGGTTATAACGTGTCACGATAGTTTTGAAGGTAGACTACCTAAAATATCTGAATTTTATTCTAGTAAATGTGTGGCACTACTTCTAAAAGAACAAGATGTCTAGTCTTGTCTGAACGTTACAAGTGTCACGCAACTTTTAGATATATACAAGATGTCCATGAAATATACAAGATTATATATGTGTGATCTTGAAACTATTTTTTCTTCTGTTCGTTATATTTTGTGAGTACTTCCTTTGAAGCCCAAACCAGTATTAATGTTTGAGCAGTACTTCTGTTCTGTTTTGTTTACTTGGAAAACCAGGAACGATTGGTTTATAAGGATCATATGGAAGCATCGTGGTGTTGCGGTTCTGACTCTCGCCTTGTAATCAGAGGGTCATGTGTTTGAATCCCACCATGGCCTTGCGTCCTTTGGCAAGGCGTCAATCCACAATTTGCCACTCTCCACCCAGGTGTTTAATGGGTACCCGGTAGGATGCAAAAGCCTATGTTGTATGCCTAGCACATGAACTCTTTTATGAATGCTCCCCAGGGAGTGGAGAAGATGCATACATTGTATGCGGGCATGCCAGGATCCGATGACCGAAGTAATAATATATCTGTAAAGAGCTTAGAGACGCTGTTCCGATGTGTATTAAGCGCTATGTAAAAGGGGATTATTTATTATTATCATCAGTTTGTAGACATTTTTTCTGAATTTACTGTAGATTATATCTTTAATATAGGGTTCTTATGGTCTATTGGTTGGGAATCCTGGTTTTCTTTTTTTCTGAGACGCACTGTATATCATTACAATTCCTTATCTAAGCAGACTTCTCATTCATGCTCAGTTTTCCCTTTTGTTACTATTGAATTCTAATAGGATTGGTACAGTATGTCATTCTATACTTGTGAATTGGTGATACTGGCTAGCATATATCTATATACATTGCTCAATATTACTGAATTTGTCTTAGCTGGCCTAAGATCTAATGATGTTACTAACATATACATTGAATTATAAAGGCATTGTCACATCCTTCCATGCAAGTGTTGCGTGAGATATGCAGGTGACTATTTCTGCTACCTGCAGGTCGCCCAAATTGACAGTATCTTGCACGTAACTCACACGCAGTTGCCCGCAGAAGCGCATGCAAGTCTGATTTGCACGCCGAAAACTTGTGAACATGCTCAAAACTTTGTTGCGGGTGAGTTGCGCCGAATCACCCGCAATGCTTGCATGGAACGACGTGACAGGGCCTTAAGGTATTGTTATGATTGTAGAAACATTCCTTTCGAATTATGCAGTACTACTATTTATTCTGAATTCACAACTCAAACTAAGAATCAATATGAATTAGAAGAGATGGTAAAATGTATTCAAATGCATGTTGGCACGCTTGTATTTAGTATATAGTCACCACATGTTTGTTATTATAGTGTGAGGAATATTACTTGCTATTTATTCATTAAGGGTATAAATCGATTCCAAACAGGCCAAAATCACCCCGAGGTGTTACTTTTATGTTCAGTATGTAAAGGTAACTGTGCCTATTAGTCCAATCTCTCAGGACCACAGAAGCCTGTTTAATTTTAAAGGACAAGTCCACTCCAACAAAAAGTTGATTGGAATAAAAAGAGAAAAATCCAACAAGCATAATATTGAAAATTTCATCGAAATCGGATATAAGATAAGACATTTAAGAATTTTTAAAGTTGAGCTTAATTTCACAGAAGAGATACATGCATATCCTGGTGGGTGTGCAAACGAGGGGACCGATGACGTCCCCCACTCACTATTTCTTTTGTATTTCATTATATGAAATATTCAAATTTTCTCATTTTCCTGTTACACAAAGTCTATTTCCTCCCTGAACATGTGGAATTACCATTGTTTTAACATTATATGGTTCAGTCAAGTTGGCCCTTAATATCATATCTATGAAAATCAATATAGGCCTATTGTATAATCCAACATTAAAAAACAAAATAAACAGTGAGTGAGGGACTCCCTCGTTTGCATGTCACTGAGTTGTGCATATAACTGTTTTGTGAAAAATAAATGTTTAAAATGTCATAACTTTCTTATTTTACATCCAATTTTCATGACATTTTGTTGTTTGATTTTTCTCTATTGATTCAAATCAAGCATTTTTCTGGGGTCGACTTGACCTTTAATGTTATTAAAACATAACATATTTTGCATATTCTGGTCTGAAATACATTTTAATGCTGGAGTTAGGCGATTATTGGACTTTATTATGGAATGTTCACTTATACTTTTTAGTTTTGGTACTAAAGGTCATTCAGTTCCAAAATATAAATCAATTGTTAGGTACAAAGATTACAACAAAACATTTATAGTGTTAATGATGTGGTATTATATATGTGGGTAAAATCTACTCTTAAAATCTCATTTAAGGGCCAGGGCCCTGTCTTACAAAGAATTGTGATTGATTGGATCGACCACAACTATGGAAAGCCAGTAACGTCAACATCTAAAATGCATGTTTTTTCAAAATATTTTTTAGATATATATTCATACATTCATCATTTTCTTGACAATGCAGTATGCTCCTCTTTGTTTACAAAGAATGTTGTGCAAATTTCCTGTAGAAAAAAATATGACATTGATGGATTTCCACAAAGTTGACGTTGATCGGATCAACTGTAACTCTTTGTAGGATAGGGGCCTAGTCCCTTTATAGGGTTCATTATTATTTTTCTTGAATCTGAGGTAAAACATTTTTGTACATATGGAATGGGATAAACATTTCAGAATACAATCTCAATATATGAAGTTTTTATACATACAATAAATCAATATATAAGATTAGTTTTCAAAGAAGCGGTTTAAAAAAAATAATAACATCAATGAGAGCGGCAGAGGGTACTGACTCTGTTCAGTGGTCAAACTCAATAGAATCCATACAAGTAAAAGCATGTACAGATTCTTAACTTTTATCAGATTCAAAGTTTGAATAATTTAAAATGCCAAATGTTATTCATAATATTTATCATTATTAACCGTATCAGACATCTGAGCGGGGCAACTTTTATACATTATTGCTTGCTAATGACTGATCAAATGTTCGGTCAATAAGTTTCCAATTGTTTATCCATGGACCCAATTTATTGCCCGCTCAGGAAAGTCAATGAAAAAATGTGTGGAAATGTAGCGGGCAATAAGGCAGAGCTAACATCTGGGTATTCTACGCGCTTTTGTCCTTGAACAGCGCAGTGCTATACGTCACAATGTTAATCAAGTTGAGACAACGCTGGATCCTGCGTCCCTAGGCCAGGGACGCGTCATGTCAATTACGTCACAATGGTAAATTCTGCTCAACATGACAAAATAGATTCCCATTCTTAAACTCTAAAATATCTAAATTTTACAGATTTTCACTCTAGATGTCTGATTTGGTTAATAATAGCAATATTGACTGGCCTGGGGGCGAAAGGACATATATGGCCCCCACTAACTTGATATCACCCTCGTCTACGTCTCGGGCGATATAATCTAGTTTGGGCGATATATGTCATATCGCCCCGAGGCCAGTCAATATTGCTTTATTATTTATTATAGTCTGATTCTTCAGTCAGAAGTAATTCTTGTTATGTCTACTTGCCATGTAGAAATGAAATATAAAAATGAAAATTAATAATGAACATTGTATTGGAACAATGTACATTTCCTTACTTTTAAATGCAGTACACACTCAACATCACAAGTTGAAATCCTGAAAATTACTGTACATGTATAATTGTATTGAGTTATCATTGTATCATTATTGCTTTATGCTTTACTTTTCTTTGAATACTGTATTAATACAGGTGCATTGTTTTTTTCTCCATGCAATTATCTGTGCAATATTGAATGTACAAAATGAGAGAAAAATTATATGATTTTTGTGTATGTGCTTTCTATGCTAAAAGGTGTTCTATATATATATCGGGCAAACTACACGTCATTAAAAGGCTTTCCATGGAGTGGACACTTAAAATAGGTCTCTCAAGTGTATTGTGTTATTGTTTTATTTTCTTATTTTATCTTGTAAGTTATGCTAATTGGTGTAGTTTTAAGTTAATGTACATTGCATCACAGAAGAAGGGAAACCTTCAATGGATGTGTTTTGAAGATAAATTCGACCATCAGTAAGAGTGAAATCTCTTCTGAATTTAGTCCATATTTATACTGCAAATTGTTTGTTACGACTCACAGGCGTGAATCCCGGGGGATATACCCCCCCCCCCCACTTTTTGGAGAGGGGATGGCATGTACAATCATCCCCCCCCCCCCCCCCATTTTTTAAGACAGCCATTTTTTAAGACAGAAATGTTTTCTTAATCATCAAATCAAGTGAATAGATTTGCCCAATTTCACATTCTAAAAATGCAAAATTTCTTGTGCGGTCACTCCGCTCCTGGGCTTAATCTAATCTTACAAGATTTTGGCCATGACAAATCCCTACATTTAGCATATTGCAAATGTTATATCCCCTGCATCATGAGTGTATATGGTTGTAATACGTCCATTTATGAATTGTATGATAACAATGGCATATGGTTATAATTTTGATCATAAACCAATCAAAACATACTTTATAGGGGGAGGGTCATGTCATCCTTGCATCTTTGTTGAAGCAGGAGATAATTTGTACAAAAACTATAGGCATTCCCTATACTTCAAGTTAAGTATACTATGAGTTTCTGATGACATTGACCAAATCAATGTAAATGAAACACAGAGGTAAGTTAGGACAGGCAAGTCCTACACACTTCACAATTTTATCTGTTTATAGGAGACTTTAATTCACATTAATTCCATAATAATCTAATGAATATTTCAAATATGAATTTTGTTCAAAATTTTGAATGTTTCATCATCTCCCATTATTATCTTAAAGATAATTCAAAATCTTTCCATTCTGCGATATTTCTCTTGTAATTTGCATCATTTTGCTATTTCCACGTATTTGGAAGTGTATATGGTGACCAGTGATGGCTTATAATCATTTCATAAAGTACCTTTAGTCCTGATAATCATGATCCCTTTTTTTCATTCTTGTATCACCTTTAACCATTGAGCAAATGAGTTTTCATTGAACAAAATATGGACTGTTTAATACTTATTTGCTTTTTGTATTTATTTTTCCTTTCCTTCTAAAGTTTAATTTATTGATATTTACCTTTATCATCCTCTGTAATATATGCACATCAATTCAAACGATTGAAGCAACTATTCAAGGCTCGCCCATGCTGCTCACAACACTCGCTGCATTTCTCCAGTAAATACACACCCCTTGAAAGATGATTTTGGTCATCATTCTATCTTCTAATTTTTGAAAATTTGCTCGCTCGCTTCGCTCACACGAATTTTGATATGAACTGTTATTCATTATTTCATATCCCAACAAATCCATACAATGTAGCCATCAAATCATTTACAGTATATACCTAAGTATACATTGCCCATAATTTGATAATTACACACCGCTTGAAAGGGTTCTTGCCTTTTTGGACACGATTTTGGCTTCCAACTACTGAAAATTTGCTCGCTTGCTTCGCTCGCTAGCATATTTTAATATTTTAACTTTATATCACAACAAATCCATTCCAATAAAGTCATTGAAAAAAATCGTTATCGGCCTTTAAGTTAAAGATTGTATTATTATGTCCACGGTTATAGCCCTTGGTTTGAAGGTGTCCCAATTTTTTTTAATTTTCAGGTCATTATATTGCTATCATCCCCCAGCCCCACTCGGACCGGATTTATGCCAATGGTACGACTGATAACAGTAAATACTGAGGCATGTCAAAAACAATGTGCGCAGAAACTCTGCCGAATCTGATTCCCTCTCTCATTTTGAGATCAGTTAAATAATCATTACAAGCTATTTTCCTTTGCAGTATTATCGACCCATTTTTCTGCGTGTTTTGCTTTTGGCATTATTATTTCAAATTTTTCTTGCTCATGATATGCCAAAGCTCTCCATATCAAATTATGTAACTAAATAAAGAGTAATTTTATGATAATGTATACAAAATAGCATAAAACACTTGCCTATGTTGGGAAATATCACTGGGAAATCAAGGTTTTCTTTTTCGTAGGATGCACTGTACAATTCAATGTACAGGTTTGATTCCCTTGAAGAATTCAAAAATAATAATAATGATAATAAACGGTTATAAAGCATCAAGAAGAAGACTGGAGTTAATTATAACATAATATTTATTTTAATTATCACATTTGTCAATTTGCCAGCTAAGATGATGATTATACTAAATACTGATTATAATAATACTAATTATCTTGCGTGCAAGTGCCATCATCAATTTCAAGCCTTTGGCTTTTAATGAATAACTCCTCATTAATGTAAAATGAATTTTGATAGTATCATTGTGCTTTTATTCGGATATTAGCAAACAGAAATGAAGAAAGTGATAGTAATGATTATAATGATAATCAACAATAATAATAGTAATTACAATAACAGTAGTAGTAGTAGTAGTAGTAGTAGTAGTAGTAGTAGTAGTAGTAGTAGTAGTAGTAGTAGTAGTAGTAGTAGTAGAAGAAGACGTAGTAGTTGTAGTAGTAGTAGTAGTAGTAGACGTAGTAGTAGTCGTAGTAGTATAGTAGTAGTAGAAGTAGTAGTCGTAGTAGTAATCGTAGTAGTTGTTGTATAATGGTAGTAGTATAGTCATAGTAGTAGTAGTAGTAGTAGTAGTAGTAGTAGTAGTAGTAGTAGTAGTAGTAGAAATAGTAGAAGTATAGTTTTATGATAAATATAAGGAAGGAAGAAAGAAAGAAAGAAAGAAAGAAAGAAAGATCTCCCTTTCATTAAATTTTGTTTATCATTTCCACGGGATGCAATTACAATATAGAAGCGTGCGCTGGAAAGGCGAGCTTCATATTAATTGGGCATACGGCTCGCGCCAACATCAATTTCCATGGAAACCGATTAATCTCTAAAACTGTATAAGGTAAAAAGATGGGGTTGTTCTCGGAAATGGTCACGGCCCGTGCTGAATGTGATGAAGGAAAATTAAACTGACATGGCCTGGATTTTCCCAGGGTTATACCTTGGGTCCTCGGAAAAAAATGTTATTATCACAATGATTTTTTTTTCCAGTTGTCATTGATATTAATCTTGAAATATTCTCGTTCATCTGAGAAAATACCCGATACGCATGACATAAACGATAAAGAGACGTCCCTTTTAGGCCCTGTCGTCGCCGGTATACGCTTCAAATTTTGAACAACTTGATTTTGATAAATTCAAAACAATTCTTGCTCATCTATGCGTGACTCTTTCATCGGTATTAAAATTGAAAAGAAAAAATAAGTTTTATAATGATTTGAATAAAATGTCATAAATCATTTGTGTATACTGCTGGGCGCCGGATCACAAAGGTTAGAGATTAATCGCTAAATGGAAATGACCAATCAAGGTCATCGTCGCATGCGCATTTTGCTAAGTAGACTGACTATGAACCAACCAATTGTCCTTTGAAATTAGCAATCAATCGCTAACCTTTGTGTTACGGGACCCTGGTTTTCACCTTTCTTGTAAAACAATGCGACATACATCATTTCTAAACAAATCCGCTTTTTAGGCATAAGAAGGCAGGAAATAGTACGACAAAATTGTAAGAGTAAGGAAAGAATACGTATATTAGAAGGTATGAAAGAGGTACATGAAATAATGAAAATATTAAAAGATGTTAAGAACAATACGCCCATTTATTTTTTAAATTTATATTCATCTTTTAAAAAGAAACACTTATACAAATTTATTATCACGAGGACTACTCTGACTCGCCCCCCCCCCCTTCTCTTCCCTCTCACTCTCCTCCCTCTTCCCTCTCTCCCCCTCTCTCTCTCTTTCTCTCTCCCAGCTCAAAGACAATATCAAGACGAGATAGAGGCCTGGGGCTTATGACCCAAAAAAAGGCCGCATCCAAAGGAGTAGACGGTTGCTATTGGCAACCTTTATACACCAAGGGAAACCCACCGAATAGGTCTCATACTGTGCAACGTTTTGCGTAAGGCCTTCATTCTCAGAAAACAAGCTTTTGAAGCAATGCCAAGCCATTTGATGAAAAGGAAATTATTCCACTTCAAAAATGTCATGGCTTTGATATGTAATTCAGTTCAATGACAGACTGATTAAAATCAGCGCTATCAAGGCATATAAGAAATAAAGTTACATAATACATGACAGTTCATACCAACAAAAATTTGATTAGAAAGATAAGACCCCAAAAATGACATAATTAGTAACTGGTCATAAAATTGTCCTTAAGTGGAGCCCGTCACAAATACAACGAGATATGAGAGCGATTAGGCTGCTGACGTATGCAAATCATTTTGTTGGGGTTTTGATCTTAAAAAAATCACATCACACCCGTTTACATTGCTATTATTCTACTTATTGGAAATGATAAAATATTTTTAAGAATTGAAAGCGAAAACAAACCTATAAATTCTTTTAATCATTTTTAAAAAGAATTATGTCTATACCTTTCTGCATCTTAGTCTCAATGCTGCGGGGTTTTACTATTCTATTCTTTTAATTAAGATGTTACGAACCCGTCAAGAATTGTTTTCTTGATACCGTATAATTTGTTCGCAATTTCTATAGTTATAAAAAGACAATGAAACATTGAATTCATGTACGCATAAGTATTATTTTTTAATTTTGTGTCTTTTTTAAACGTCTTTTTGAAAGATGGAGGTTATGAATCAAATACGGCATCGGGTCTGCGTGCATACACTATAGGTCTACGCCCTAATTTGCATAGATGCCCGAAACGGCTTTCATCCCCCACACGTCAGAGAGTTCTTATTCAGATCAGATCGCTGTCATCCACCGTTGGTTTTTGTGAATCATTGAATATATCTAGCGTGGTTATAATCATATTAATTAAAACGGAGTTTTAGGTAAACAACCTGTACCTGCACAGTGCTATCAATTTCCACTCCTAAGTTTTACTGTAAAACAAAATCAACTCTTCATAATGATATATTACAATCAGGTGTTTATGACATACATCTATGAGGTATTCATTTTACAAGTCTGGAAATATTTTCCTTTTTATAGTTTAATGAATGAAACCTGAAAATGTAGACAAAAAATTATTTTATATTAAAAAATCGTACTTTTCAGGATTTCCTGAAATCGCACATGAGCCATGTAGGCGACGTAGATGCAATGCAATGCGCGGTGCAATGAGCGGTGAATGTTTTTGATTTGTAGATTTTTTTAATAAGTTTTTTTCCAATATATCACAATAATAATTGAACATGAATACAAGTTTTCAAAAAATTTGGTTTCAATTTTTTTTTCAATGTATCAAAATAATCCTTTGCAAAGTGTTTTTCAAAACGACAAATAATATTCCTTTTTTCAATTATTTTCCAGCTCGATGTATTACTTATACAGGACATATGCTATTAATTTTGTATGTTATTCTACAATCTAAATATAGTGTATTTGTAATGGGAAATTCAACATCTTGCTTTGTTCATTAAGGTTTGATTTGAAATATAATCCAATATTATAACACTACGATCCTACGTACATTTGAGGAAAAAAAAATCGTATGATATTTCAAAAAAAATTTAACAACAAATTTCTTTATTGAAAAGAGATTTTCGGAAATAGCATATATATTTTGTGGAATACGGTTATGAATTATGTTCCTTCTACCACTTTTCCATGATTGTATTATTCATGCCTTGATGCAATATATTATCTCGTACAACCAATTTCCCGTGTTCTATTACACTCTGGGGCCTAGTTTGATCTCTTGTTAAGTTAAGCTCATCTCATGACAAATGAGATAACTTTATCTCCACCCCCTCCCCCATGCCCCCCCTCTTCCTCTCTCACTCTTTCTCTCTTTCTATCTATCTCTATATCTATCTATCTCTATCTATCTATCCTTTTCTCTCTCTCTTTCTCTATCTCTGACATGTATATATATATATATATATATATACTTCTATCATTTGTTTCTTTGTCTCCTGTTAATTTTTATTCCCATTGTTTGCCTTCTTAATGCTAATAGCCACAATTATGATAGTAACAATTATATAGTAATAATAATAAAAAAATAGATAAATGATATTGATGATAATAATACTAATTATAATAATAATGATAATAACGTGAAAGCGCTGAATCCACCTTGTAGAGTGCTTGAGACGCATAAGGAGCTAAAATTAAACATATTTTAATATAACGCTTTATTACATGTTTAATTATTCCCTGAACTACATACGCTAGGGAAATTTATGGTTTTCCCTGCATGACTGTCCAAAAATGTGGAACAGTTGAGTATATTTGTTCACTATCATATATCCAAGTCGGGTTTGACTTATTTATGACTTTATTGTCACAGTGCATCCCCGCTGCTGACGGTAAATAGTTGCCTTGAATTATGGTGTCGGCAGCATCTCGCCGTAATGTCTTTGTTAAAGGAAGATGAAAACAGCATCACTATAGCTTGCAGTACATTGTAATAGTTTAGTATCAAATTGAACACACACTCACGCGCTCTCTCCACCTCCCTCTCCCCCTCTTTTTTTCTCTCTCTCCTCCGCACTAGACGAACACGCATCGAGCGACACGGCGCCACGGTCGCGTGGCGGTCGGTCTCTCCAATTAAAATGCGTACATCAGTTATCAAACCTATGGAGAGCTTTCATTGAAAGAGTAAGCAGTTTCGAGAATAAAAAAGAAACACATGATCAACCTACGTTTCTCCTGTCATAACCATATATACCTTGGAGGAGCTCTGAATCAGTCTGGATTATATACTTTCGTTGTGACCGATGAGATATTCCACCCCGTAGGATGGAGATTAAAGTGGTTTATTAGCCAAATTGCGCGCAAAGTCGGTAAGTGATTATCAATCTCATCTCAACTTTTGTTTTAGGAAGATTATGTAAACATTGAATCAGCCAACGAAGGAGTCAACAATAAGATCGTGAAACAAGATCTACTTTATGCAATTTCTCAAAGTAACTCATCTAAGATTTCTATTTCTTTGGTGAGAAAAGAATGAAGACTTTCGTTTTGCATTCAATGTATTATCAAAAGAGATTGGATATTATTTTGTGCGGGAGTCATACACTAAAAAAAACTCGACTATTTTCAAGCCAGTCGTTTTTATGTAATTGTTGTGCGATTTAAGCGAAGGAGGCGGTTGGGGGCAGTTGGGGGTGATTTTTTTCATTGAAATTTTCACAAAGTTCGACAATAGTGTGTGCGAAATCCTTCAATTTCACTTTAGGAAACGCAAAAACACCCCCAATGACAGACTCGGTTAGTTCGCTACCTCGCTTTTGACTTTCTTTTAACAAATTATATGCGCCATGCCACCAGAAAACAGTTATGCGCACAGCCATGGATATAACGCAATAGGTTTTATTCGTTTTAGATTCAATTTTGAGCTAATATATAATGACTGCGACAATTATTTGTATACAAAAGTAGGGAAATTTGTTTTGTCGTTAGATCTAATCAACCAGATATCGTAGGAGATTATGATGTTTAAACATAGTATAGAATACAATATACAACCATTATTCAGTTATTCTTAGGGCGGTAGACCATGCCTGTCATTAAAAAAATCACTGAAATGATATTAAAAAACAGAAAGAATGGTATTCAAAAACATTTTTTAACATAATAAAAGATAAATATTACACGGAGGGCATCTTGCGACGATTTAGAAAAACTAATGAAGGGGGGTTCAAAGTAAAGTGCGATGTAAAATAATAACAGATTATAAAAGTCACCTGCAGCGATCTTCAATTTAAATGACCATAATTCTTTTAATAGTGAGATATAATTCCGAAATATGTATCTTCATGATTCCATAAAGATTATTCTTATAACAATAACAGCAGGGAGTTTAATCTTCAATAATTGGTCGAATCCTAACAATATTGTAAACTTTCTGACTAAAAACAATTGCCATCAGAACTTTTAAGACGTGTTTCATTTCACGTCTAATTCATAATTCAAGTTCCTGAAAATAAAAACTCGGTATTCCTTCATCTATAACATGAGTGACGTGCATAAGAAGAACCCTAAATCTTGACAGTGAATACAAAAAATTAAGAATACCGAATTAGGTGTTCAAACCGCGTGTACACAGTGACCATGTTTGATATGTAAACCTTAATTCTTTAAAGGCAATTCTTAAAAAAAAAATCATTATTCTTTCAATAAGGGCAATCCAAAATCCATATGTATACAAATAAACATAGACCCCGACATTAGAAATATAGAGAAATGTATAATCTATAATATTACAGACTTTAAAAAGAATAAATGCATACATTTCATTTCATCTCTCATACCCACACACTCTCAGAAATGTTTTAACCAACCTAGGAACTAGCTAATTGTTGGTTAAGAAAAAATTCCATTCGTTTGACAATTTTCTTTTATCCATACTTCGTAGGTTCATAATTATGTTAACCGATCTAATATAAATATTCCTGAGAGTGCATGTTTCTTAAAAATAAACGTAATCCCAGACAAGATTATACACATAGGAGATAACATTTTAATGGGACTCATCACCACATGAAATCGAGAAAAAAAAAAGAAATGGCGGGAAAATCATGAGGCTAGACATAAGATAAAATTGCAAATAGGTAAGAGAGACGTGTTATCACTAGGGAATATTTATGTCGCTGGCGCCACGATGCTTTAATGCCCTCGTCACACGTACGAAACCGATTGCAAACCGACTGATGATAAGCCATTGGAAATAATGTAATAGCTTTGATCGGTCCGGAGTCGGTTAACCGGTAAGACTGCTACAGATTAATGTTTGGTGACTGTGGTGGAACGACACGCACGATCTTCCTTATCAATCGCAATGCATTGTGGTAAAAAAAAATTATATCCCCATATCATCAAGTGGGGAAATTGTATATAGTTTTACATAGGCCTATACTGTAAACACAATTAATACACAAGTCATACAAGTCATGTACGTCAGTGTCTTCTTCTAATACAGCAAAGAGTCAATGACGTAATGATGGGGTGGGCTGAACAAAAATGCCCCGCCCCCCTTTTACTTTTAGAAAATCCTAGGTCCGTTCCTGAAACCACCGCTAGCTGTTTCCTCAACAACAACAAATGTCGGTGTTTTTTTTTTATCTGGCCAAAGTTGACTTGACAAGAATATTGACTCTGGATTTCTTTCTTTGCTCCCTCGCAAGTTCTTAAAAGTTACCCCCTCAAATTCCTGACAAATATGGAGAAATGATCCCTTAAATGCGTGTATTAATTGATAAATCTCAGAAACATATGTCAGTCGATTCTCTTTCTTTTTAAGGATTCAAATTCTAGTGAGAGATTTTTTATATGATTTTATACATTTATTATTCGCTCTACTCACGTCATACGTTTCAAAAAGTTCGCATTTCACGCGGTTTTCTGGTCGCGTTCGCGAACTGCTACATAAAAAGTTGAACGGCCCCCTGGGATTGTGGAAGTAAAAGAAGGAAGAAATAGAGTTCAATGACTCACCTAATTGAAGAAAAAGAAAGTTGGATCTTCCAAGCAGCCCCGTTAATTAATTAATCTAGGATTTCAGTAGATTTTTTACACCCCATCTAAGATCATTGGCCTCTTTGTGACGTCATTGGTGATCGGCATCATGTACAGATTCACTGCGTAGCTCAAAAAAAGAATCGGCTTTTGGTTTGCGTTTACACGTTGTTACAGCTCGCGGATCAGAACCGCGAGCCGGTGCAAAAAAACCTGAAATGATACGCACATCAACAATATACGTCATAATAAAGACAACGCTGGATCAGTGTGCTTACAATTACGTCACAATGGTAAAGTAAATGAAATGCGCACAATTGCTGATGCAGAATCGGCTTTCTGTTTACACGTAGTAAAAAAGCCGATTCTGCATCGGCTCGCGGTTCTGAACCTACTACTTTGGTGGTGCAAATTGCCGGTTCTGAACCGCGAGCCGATGCAAGTTACTCGCGTTTACACGCTATGAAAAAGCCGATTCAAAAGCCGATTAAGTGTAAACACGGTAATAATGTAGTGGCTTGCAAATATTTATGGGCCCTACATGCTCCCAGTGCCTGCACTCTAAATTCCAAGGATTTAAAATAAATCCAGATCGGCGGTAGATGGTGACCAGCCGAATAATAGATTTAGTTTTAAACCTTGTAAATCTTAAATATTTGAATACAAGTCTTTTGAAATTTGAAAGTTAATCGTAAGGAATTAAAATAAATCCAACATTCGGCTGGTCACTATCCACAGCCGATTTTGATTTATTTTCAATCCTTTGAATTTAGAGTGTGCTAAAGTGGAGGGATTTTTGCTCCGCGACGCACGACTGGTTCAAGAACACAGTAAATGTATTGAAATGCCAGGCAAATGACAAAGTACAGCTGGAAGGTCTTTGTCGAAAATCGGTGATCCGAAACAGCGGTTTCGTCCTAAGTTTCGGAGCTGACGAATAATTGAAAATATGTCGTCTTTCCAGAGTCCAGGACAAAAATGCCGTTTTGATTCACCAATTTTTGACTAAGACTTCTAGGTTGTTCTTTGTCATGAAGAGATTTGACAAATACATTTTCTCTGTCCTTGAATCCGTCGTGCAAAGTGGAGCAAACACTTCCCTAACGTTTCAAGAGGAAATCATGGCAATAACATTTCATAAACATCATTATATGCCTCGCAATAAGTTTTTAAAAAGGGGGGTGATTGTTTTTATCCTTCCATATCCTATATAGAGTTCTCATGTGATGTTTGTCTTACCTTAAGGCCTTCGATTATGATTTATAAGGGCCTAAAACCTCTAGCCGCTAGAAACAAAATATACATGTATTTAGATCCTGCGGAGCGCTATGGCCTTGTGGTACTGACTCTCGCCTTTGAAGCAGAGGGCCGTGAGTTCAAATCCTAGCCATGACGTAATTTTCTTCATCAATGACGATCCCTCAAGAGTATTACATACTCTTGAGCCAAACTTGATAATGCCACTTGATAATGGGTGGAAAAACGAGGGCTTATCACAAATCCATGTTTGATATGGATCTGGATCGGTATGACTCTGTTTGTGTATGTGGGAGGCTGCAAAATAAAACGATCATATTTCTGAAAAGGAATCTAAATCGGATGTAGAATATAAAAAAATATTGAGAACTGATGATTGATCTTATTCATCGATAAAATAAAGACAAATATGCAAGAAAGGGCAATAACTTTGACGTAGATATTTGTGAAATTCGATGAATCAAGAAAGCCTAAGCTGTTTGCGTGGTATTTTAACAAGAAAATTTACGCTATTGGGTGCATCAAATTATTGCAAAGAGCTCTTCGGGTGTTTTTTTTATATACCGGCTGTGCTTATTAAAGGTCAAGTCTACCTCAACAAAAAGTTTGAATAAAAGGAGAAAATCAAATCAGCATTACACTGAAAAATTGTAAGAATAATTACCATGTTTCAAAGTTTTCTTGTTTTTCACAACAGTAATTGTATGCACAACAGAGGCATTTGCAAGCGAGAGAGTCGATTTATTTGGATTTTATTGTTTGGAATCATACAATAATTTATTTTTTTGCAGATTTGACATAGACTCTAACAAGGCTCTTCATCAAATCAAAGTAAATTACAACTATGGTAATTTCACATGTTTATGGAGGAATCAAACATTTTTTCACATTAATTAATCGGGAGAAAATTGTAATATTTCATATTTCACTTTGGCCACTGACTCACAAGTCTGTACTCCACCCAGCGCCAAACTACCTACAGCGCCTACTGTTTAACCTGCATGTGGAAGATGCATTGGCTCTGAGGGAGGATTGGCGTTGAATGGGGGGGGGGGTCTTGGGAGTCTTTGGAAGAGTATAGTACAGCTTCCTCTAACAGGGACTAGACTGAATTAGTAGTGACACTGCACTCGTTTTAAAATAATTACCCTCGTTTTATTTTCTACCCCCTCCCCAATTTTTTCTCCTCTCTCCCTTTATATTACTTAAAAAAAGGGGGAAGCGGTTGCCCTGATTGATGGCGTCTTATCTAGTCACATGCGGCATCGCTTCCTCGGGGGGGGGGGGGGATGAGTATGAAAAGATACATGAACTCAGAATGTGCACAAATAATTCATGTTGGACCCGATTCTGTGCTGTCAACTTTGATTTTTACCTTAGGAGAGAACATTTCTGAGAAACTGGTGAGATCAGCGTACAGACAGGCCATGAATTTAATCAATGTATTAATCCAATTAACTGCGTTTTACGCATCAGTGACCATTCCTTTAAGAAATAGCGCCCTCTAATATTTGAAAACATAATAATAATAATAAGTATTTCTAATGCGCACTTTCTAATGGATCATTACTCAAGGCGCTACATATTAAATAAACAAAAACATTGGAAATAATCACAATTGAAATCATCAAACATAACATTCATATGAAGAAAAGAAAACGTATACCATCGAGAGTTTTCTCTCTATCTCCTTCTGTTTCTTGCCCTCTATTAAAGCATCAGGCGTCAATGCAATGCACATCGTTCTGATACGTTTGCAGTTCTAGTTTATTACTGCAATAATTTTCAAACCAAACTTACATAACATTCAGGGAGATTCCCTTACAACAAAGTGATATTGGTAAAAAAAAACCGGATGATTTTGTGTCATGAATGCAGTTCTTGAGTTCCGACTCGATCAGCAAAAAGACAGGTAATGTTATTTTACGTGACATAAACAAAGTGCTAGTTCATTGTTTTTTTAACAATGAATTAATATACTATGGCACGATTCAAGTTTAAATCAAATAGACAATTTGCTAAAAAAAATAGTCAAGTCGAAAATTTCCACTCTTTGTTGATATTGTATGTTTCTCATGTTTTCTGTGTTGTTTCCTTTTCCTCATGTTTTGATGATTTTATATATATATACATGTATATATAAATTTATTCGTTATTATTTATTCCGAGACAGATATGGATGATTCTAGTGTCAAAAATTTAATAAAGTGAACAACATTTACTGGTAGGGATTTGTGTCCCAATTGGCTATCCACACACTAAGAAATTCAGGTTCAACTTTACACCCCTAGGGGTGCACAGGCTTGTCCCTATACGAGTACCCCTAGGAGTGCACACATACACCCCGAATAGGGGTGTACAGTGTGCACCCCTGTTTTGGGTGTCTATCTGCACCTCAGAGGGTGTACACGTCTACCCCTTAGGGTGCATAATGTACCCCACATAAAATAACAAAAAGATTGTCGATACTTCCGGTCCATTCAATTTCTGTATCGATTTTTTAGTTACTTTAGTTGGGAATCGAACTTACCTCGTTTTATCTGTAGTCAAGATTCTTCGCGCTATGCTAGCGAGAAGCGCTGAGATTGGATGAGGTCCCTAGCGATATGATCTGATTCTTTTTTTTACTTGTGCTGATAGTTGTGATTCAAGTAGATCTATTTACTGTTTCTCCAAATGTATACGTAATCAAAAGTGTTTTTGAAACAATTATCACATAAATATTAGATATCAAACAAATTATTTCACTTCGGTAAAGTGTGGCGTTAGTGCATTGTTATTTCGGGTAATCTTCGATCACAAATCAACTTTATCTAAACCATATACGTCTATCAGCGAGACTGGTGGGGTGCGCGCAAAGAGTACAGGAGTGTACAACAGACACGTACTCTCGCATGAGAGCTAACTTGCACCTCGATGATGTTAGCCACCTTTCGCAATCCTCACGGACGCTAATATTAGGGTCCCCTAACACAAAAGTTAACGCTTAATCATACACTTGATTTTTAAGATTGATTGTACATTATAGTCAATAGAATCAAACGTAGAAAACTGCTCTACAATCAATGCTAAACTTTGTGTTACAGGGGGGTTACAGGCCCTACAGATCTGCTTTTTGTGTGCAAAATTCTTTCCCGCGACACCCGAACCATACATGCATGTACATTACGAATGATGGCTGGAGATATTCGAAATGCAGGACCTACAATAGATTATGACATGGATAAGAAAGTGGTTTTTCAAACAAATCGAGTACATATTGAGTGAGGAAAAAGTTACTGAATTAAGGCTTAGATATAGATCATTACAGTCCATCGAATCGATATTGCATTTAATGTGGATTATTGGTGGATCTCTGGCAATTGATTCCATGGGTCAAATCACCTCTCCAGCCGAAACCATTTCGCATGCGTTGTTTATGTACACAGCATGTATAAGTCTGAACACAATGTAATGGGCATTATGTTTTACTTTCCCCAGAAATGGGGATTAGATTCGAATTCCCGGGGGACCACTTCCATTGATGAGTGGATACCAGGCACGACCATGCGGTTTCGAAAAGCACCCTAAACAAGGAAAGCAAGGCTTTTCCATATTATGAAAATGCATCTCTTAACAAGTATTTAGCTTGTGAAACCCTACAAGTATTGAAAACATATCCTATTTTTCAGTTTTTTAAACATCGTTTTTGACACCCTTATAACGTTACATAGGCCTATACGTTACGTACTTGCCCACTCTTCCCTTTTTACGCGTGGTCGCGCCTGGTATCCACTCTTTAATGGAAGTGGGCCTCTCGAGCTCTGGGAGGAACCAAATGTGGCTGTGGAAAGTCGTCCTAAATCGGATATATCGCTGTTACCATAGTAGCAACCAGAATTTTGCACACGAAACGCAGATTGAATGTTTCCGTTCCAGATGCGAAACGAAAAAAATCTCATGTCACACAATTTGCATTGCAGGACAGAGTTTTACGACCATGACGACGGGCCCAAAAGTCTCTTCCAAAATCAACTCCGTCGCAAATAAGCATTCGCGTTCTCCAACGAAAGGTATGGGTTAAGGGGTGTACGCACGTATCGTACACCCCATTTGCAACGGGATTTCTTAGTGTGCATAGTCAAACCGCAACTTAAGTCCAGAGTTCAAAATAAACCAGATTTTATAATCCGGACTTATATTTTGTCTTCAGAAATAAAAGAGAGATATATGAAGAGGCTACACAGATCACACCAGTTATTTTTCACCGGTGTTAAATTGACAGTGTTATTTTAAAACCTATAGGTGTTATTACAACACCTTTGGTTGTTACATTTACACTCTTTGGTGTTCTGTTCAATCTCTTGGGTGTAATCTTAACACCTCATCATGGTGTGGTCCTCTATTAACACCAACTGGTGTCAGTTTTAACACCACAGTTTTTACAGTGCAAAAGGGAAAGAAAGACGAGGGAAAAGACAGCGACTGGCAAACAAAATGTTCCAATTATCGCGACGCTACAATGTACATAATATGGAATTCCTTTTCGCTTTATAGCGTTTCAGAAAGCAGCTGACGCGGTCAAGGGAATATCGGCTCCCTTAATGCAAGGTGCGTGATAGGGTATTGTGTTACATGACAAGTAGAACTGGTGACAAGACAGTATATTTGGTCACGCCCTTCTCATATCCTCGCAAATTCCCACAGCACTTATGAAAATCATAAATTTGACCTCGCGGGAAATGAAAATGCAATTTTCACATGGTAAGGTTTGCTTTTAGACACGAGTATTGTATGCCGTCTCTGCCGTCCACTGTCAAAAGGAAGTAACTGACTTTTAAAAAAAAAATTGGGTTTTTCTTGATTTAGGATGATTTCTGTGTGCTCTACATGATGCTAAAGGGTTAATGGAGTCGCATTTCTGAAATATAACCTTCCGAAAGCAGATATACATTTCCACATAAAACAATGACATTTTTTTCCCTATTTACTCAAGAACTCATTCCACACAGTCGTTTCCTTTTGTCAGTAGACGACAGGCCTCACCTGAACGACTAAAGGCAATATGGGTGAGGTAGAGAGAGGGATAGAGAGAGAAATAGGGAGAGGATAAAGAGAGAGAGATTATTGCTTGCCAACGCTCACTTCTATTTTTTTTATTCAAACAATCTTGACATGATTATTACCAATGGAAGTATATTTCCTCACAAATTTCGTGCAAGCGGTGTAAGGGCTCTCATAACTATAATGTACCTGAATGTAGATGCAGACATGTGAATTGCATTAGCTTTTATACGCTTTTATACATTAGCTTTAAAAAATGACCCGATTCACTCTTTCTAATTTCTTCCTTAATCATTGTTCTTGTATCAAATATTCCCCCTTCTTCGAAATGTCTATATAGCTTTTGTGTCAAGTCTACATAACTTTGCCGTGCATATCAACCAAGCCACTTTCAATAAAAAGGGTGGTTAGAAATGTGAACCCTCCATCTTCGAGTTAAAAAAAATTGCGTGTAAAACGAATGTAAATTGTCATTTTAAGTAACAGTTACTAGGTGCATATCAATTTTACAGCTCATCTTGTGAGCTTGATAAACTATTTCCAGTTTTTTTTTCTCTACTCTTGATTTTTATCATTCATCATGGTTATTTCTTTTTTCTTCTATATTAAGGAGCGGGTGTGAAATGATTTTTAATATATACTGTATATATACTGAAGGTACAATAAAAATCATTCTCAATTATTTTGAGAAAAATGAGATTTTATTGATTATTTTAAACTACACGATATATGTAAAAGTTGCTCCCATGTCACCCCCCAAAAAACTCTATTTTTTGAAAATCTATGATGTAGTTTCCTCAAATGTTAATCAATAGTTTAATTTTTTTCTGCTATTTTTACAATAAATTTATCGTCATGGTGAACTTCCATTTAAGACGGGGAGTAATAATAATAATAGTAATGAATAAATTCTGTAAATTCTGTTAAAAGTCTGTAAATTACCAAGGTTTGTTGTCACTACGATAGATCTAGATATAGAAAAGTTACATAAACTGAACTTTGCAAAATCATAAAATCTAAGCTAAAAAACGACCATATATACTGGAGCTCACCAACCCACATAAGCGCATATGGTACAGTGTATTGTCATTTCTTAAAAAAGGGGGTAACACGACATTTGCTCCTGCGACAATTGCTCTTGGCCTAAATTCATCTAAGATATAGGGTTAGGGCTGCAATAGGGTTTTATGCTAGGTTAAGGGTACATAGGGTATAGTGTTAAACCAAGGGTTAGAGCTAGCCATTCGATTAGTGTGTGGAATTTAGAGCGGAGCAATTTTCGCCAGAGCAAATGTCATGGAACTAAAAAAGACCCGACATCTCATTATAATACCATGGATATTTTGCTAATTTCCCAGTAATAACACAAAATCTTTTGTCACATATTTCTTCAGCGTATAAAAACAGACGCTCTGGTGGTCATTTTATTAGATTTTGTAAAAAATCATTTTTAAATCGTTACATCAACTTTTATCTTTAATGTTGACTAACAATGCTCTTAAATCTAAACAATGTTATAAATGAAGCGTATACTGTAAAAAACTGTGGTGTTAGAACTGTCACCAGTTGGTGTCTATAGACGACCAAACCCTGAGGTGTTAAAACTACACCCTCGAGATTGAAGATAACACCAAAGAGTGTAAATGTAACAGCCAAAGGTGTTGTAATAACACATATAGGTGTTAAACTAACACTGTCAATTTAACACCGGTGTAAAATAACTGGTGTGCTCCTCTATGTACACCGGTTACACCACAGTTTTTGCTGTGTATTACAAACCCACGCTAACCTGAAGCTGATACACGAAATATGGAAGAAGATACATATCTCTCCAATGACCAAAATAACAAATTATAAACCCGAAGTGGCGTTATCGAACATTATCTCGTCCCAAGGGTGGAACCTGATTAAATGAACTTCGAATTGGCCTGGTTTGACAAAAGACCGTTGGCAGAAATCAGACGACCATAGTCCTGAATTGGTTCTAGATACTTCATTTTGTGATTTTGGAATCCGAGATGATATTTGTTTTGATGATTGCGCAGAAGAAACGCACACTCAAAATGAGTAATATTATTAGATTTGAATTCGTGTCTCGGCAACAAAAGTCAATGAATACAATCTTGATTTATTAAGTCATGTTTTATGTGAACTGACGAATACGGTATACACACTCGCCATCAGAGGCGTCGATCCTGGGGGGGGCAGGGGGGGCGATCGCCCCACCAATAAAATATTGGGGGGGGGGCAAACATATCGTTTTGCCCCCCCCCCCCCCCCAAATAATTCCGCATGTGCAAAAAATAAAATAAGATTGTAATGTTACACAGAAATCAGCAAGCGAGATTGATATACACAACTCGTTCTTTATCTAAAATCGTGCTCAAAATGTCCGATTTTCAGATTGGAATATAAAAAGATTTAGCTCGCGCTTCGCGCTCGCATCGTTTCTGTAGCAAAACCCATACTTTTCATGATTAAATAGGTGAATAGAATGTCCCTTTTTCAGTTCTAGACCTCAAAAGAACTCCCACTTCGTTTTGCAATAATCTTTTGTTGGATATATATCTTGTTCTTTATTAAAAACGTCCATTAAACTCAATTTTTTCAGATCGAAATATCAAAATTTTCAGCTCGCGCTTCGCGCTCGCATCTATTGTTTTTTAGATACCCATCTTAATCATTAGTACCAAAAATGCTTAGAATATCAAGCTTTCAGGTCAAAATATAAAGAAATTTCAGCTCGCGCTTCGCGCTCGCATTAATTTGTTGGTGAAATATGTGTCTCTATCTCATGAGTCATATATATGTAGGCATATGTGTGTGCGAGTTTGTTTGTTTTGTGTGATCGAGTGCCTTTGGAAAGTTGATTCATGATTTTGCCCCCCCCCCCCCCAATCTAAAAAATGGATCGACGCCCCGGCTCGCCATTATGTTATGTCGTATAATACTAATATTAAGTATTGCTTATTACTCATATATTGCTTATTACTCAGCCAATGTTTTATCTCTCGGTTGATCAATGCGAATACATGCTCATGCCAATGTCAATAGACAGGTCTGGTGTGTAGGTCCTATGTTCTATCGTCTCGCCAATAATCATTCTGTCATTTCAATGTTTCTAATAATTATGAGCAGGATCATTTTATGATCGGAATCAGTGAGGTTTCTAGGAAAACAGTGTCAAGTGCGACCTCTGAGATGGCACCCCCCCCCCCATATTGGCGGGGCAAAAAAGGGGGGAAGAAGGCAAAAAAAGGGGGAAGAAAGAAAAAGGAAAAATAAGAGGAGCCAGGAGGAAAACGGGTGAAAAAATAAGATTAGGCTTATGAGATTATTATATATTTTTGTTGATCTATAAGAATAAAGCTAAGAAGTTACTATTTATTTAAAGGACTACCCCTTTTAAAAAAATCAACTTCGAGCGGTCAATTGGGAAAAATATGGCTGAAAATTTTCCGTCCCCTAACCCCCTCCTGTTGGCGATGGCTGGATCTGCCCCTGGGTGTAACGATCAAAACTTTTACATTATTTCCAATGACATGGTCTATCTATCGGTTTGGAATGGATTGTGTTGATGTGACTTTACTCTCTTGTGTTCTTTTGCTGTAAAGATGAATTCGTCATCCGCGAATCAACCAAGAGCCATGATATACCTGACATTTTACCATTTGAGTCCTTAGGGGGTTTACGATTGAATAGACCCTCGCGAAGCATTATGCAAAGCGGTATAGAAAGCTCGCTGATGTGTTTGTAAATGTCACCATAAGCAGGGGCGCCTTCAAATCCAATGTAAAGAATTATCTTGGAACCAAGATGAGGTTTTCCGTTCAGGTTACGTATTATTCTGCGCCTGTGCTTTGATAATATACCGTCCCTATTGCATCAGTGTCAGCAGCGAAATGAGCTAAAAAAAATTAGTTTAAAAAATGTTGAGGAGGCGCATCATGGGTATTGGGAAACTTGCTTTAAAGTCGCGAGCGAGCGAAAATTTGACCATAATTTTGAAAATGAAAATCTAACTTTGTGACAGATTTTGACACGTTAATCAGAAAGTATACTGTCATATTTTAACCATTTCTTTTCAATTTCTTTCTTTTTCTTATTATTTGTGTTAGTGAAATTTCGGGGGCAGTGCCACCAAGCCCCCTGCCCCATCCATACGCCGGTGCAATGTGTCTATTATTTATTTATTTATTTATTTAAAAATCTTTATACAGGATAAATATGTTCAGATAAAATATACACTGTTTTTTCAACAAGGTCCTGTTGACATAGTAAATATATAACAATGTACAGAGAAAATGCATTAAACAATTTAAATTCAGATATAGTAGATAGAAAAAAAATGAGTGACATAGGTATTAACAAACATAGATATATCAAAAAACAAAAGATACATGTGCACTGGGTGATGAATACCAAATTGAAAGTTGAAAACATAAACTGGCATAGCTTTGTATATAATGGAGAGCGGAGAGAGTGTTACGAGAAGTGTGTTTTCTTATATTTCCTTTTAAAAGTATCAATTGAAGTTGCATTCTGAAGTTCCGAATCTAAACTATTCCATACATTCCCCCCTGCATATCTTAAGCTATTCTTAAAAAACTCAATGTTCTGTTTAGGTATAACAACGTTAAGCGAATTGGCAAGTCTTGTATTCATTGGATGCCTATCAAAACCCATATCAATAGAATTACATAAACGTACCGGAGCATATCCATAGACACAGTTATACATAATACATGCAAGGAAATAATTTCGTCTTTTTTCTAAAACCTGCCGTTTCAACCGCTTAATAATGTCAATACCATTATGAGGATAATCAAAATTCTTTTCTATTAAACTCTAGATTCTCCAGGTTGTATAATAACTATGAAGGGATCAAGGCAAGAATAGGCCAAGGTTGAAAATCTATATAAGATTAAAGAAGTCAGTCTTATTGATTTTAAAAAGTGTTGAAGCTAAATCTGGTTGCGGCAATAAATAACTAATGCACTATTCAGTGGTCAATCCAATTGTTTTAGTTATTGGTAGAAAAATTTTGAATAAACATAATTTCATATAATAAAATACAAAAGAACAAGTGGGGATATGACATTATCAGAGTACCTAATGAATATTCATAAAGACATGCCTAGAACTGTTTCACCGGAATAATGCAAATCTTTAAAATTCAATAACTTTGTTATTTGTTATCCGATTTTGATCAAATTTTCAGCATTTTGCTCTGTGAATTTTACTCTATTTATTGATATATTAATATTTCCAGCCTGGACCATCCCTTTAAGATGTTGTAACGACATGGAATTAACAGTGAAGATCAGTCTAAAAGTATTGACCTCGCAGCTATGTGGAATCTGCGCGGCTGATACGTTCAATTATACCTTAGATATGAGTTTTCTTTTCAATATTATTTTGCAAGTGCGATGAGTATAATTATAAATGAAAAAAAAGTAAAAAGCAAAATAGACTGGTTTAATTATATTTCGTGCAAGGAAAGGGAATTTTAGATTGGTATATATTGATATTTAGATCATTATTTGAATTCAACATAATGTATTTTAAAGAGCATATATCTGTAAAGTGCCTGCTGTCGTTTCGACGTATTAAGCACTATAAGTGGAATGTTAACAATATAATAATAATATTATTACATTGTTATCGTTACTTTTGTGACTACAGAGGTATCAATTAATTACCCCGGATAGCATATTTGTGTTTGATAAATGTTTTTAAACGCATGTGTTTTCACATTATCTACTATACACTGCAAAAACACCGGTGTTGAATTAACACCAGCCCGGTATCTATATCGGTCCACACCAGAGAGGTGTTGAAACAACACCAGTTAAAAATCAAACCGATATTGGTTTAGCACTAATTGGTGTTGCTTAAATACCACATTGGTGTTGGCCTAACGCCAAACCGGTGTTGTTTCAACACCTCTCTGGTGTGGACCGATATAGATACCAGGCTGGTGTTAAATTAACACCGATGTTTATGCAGTGTACGATTTGACGGAATTCAACACTATTTCCGTGATGACAATAAGAAATGAATCATTTTGGTATGTTTTAATCCCTAGACACCGTCAAATGGGTTTTCCCTTAATAAGGGTAAACTGCTATAGTGCAGTTATTGTGCAATGGCGCATTTCCATCATGTTCACTTTAACGTTCGTTACGTGTGTGCGATTTCATACTCGGTAACGTATAAAGTCAAGGATGTCCATAATTCGTGTTCATCGCATGTCCGACTGTTGATATTGTGCCATTATCTCCTCATATTGAAAAATCAATTAAGCGCTAATAAAGTGTATTGCCATTTTATCACCCATCAGCAGTCACGCGACAGAATGCAGCATCATAAACGTGACTTTTTAGCGTGCAATTTGCATGGATTACGAGGGTATATCGGTACAGTATAATACTCCTACAGAATGGCGACATTACTGTACAGTGCGTCCCAGAAAAAAAAAACCTCCGATAATTATCAATGATTTATTATAACTAAATCACAAATACAAAATTATTATACAGCTTAGCCTTCTTCTCTTTAATTTTATTATCCTCGGTTTCGTTTTTGTGGGACGCACTGTAAAATATTACAAGTTTTCTATTGCTCTTCATGATACTTTAGAACTATGTTGTTGGTGTACAGAGAAGATCACGTGGATCATTTTTTACACCGGTGTCAAAATTTTGGTATTAGCTCACGCCCACGAGTGTTATATGACAACACCGTTGGTTATTACCCTAAACTGTTTTTGTTACGTTGGAACTTAAGGGTGTAATTTTAACACCTTCGGATACCAACTGGTATTAAAATTAACACCCTAGTTTTTTTAATGTTAATGTCAAATTCTTTTTAAAAAATCCAAAAACAAAAATCGTAAATGAAAATTCATGACCTTAAAATCCACATCTATCTTTCGATAAGTCATTTACATTTGTCTTATTAAGATTCTTAGGGGGGTTTTAATTACATATTTTTTTGTTTAGTTAGCCTTACAGGGCCTTTTACACAATGCGATATTTCTGTTAAGTGTCTATATTTTTGGTACTAAGTAAACCTACATTTATATTATAAATGTTTTTTTTTTCTTATCATTCATATTCTATAAACTTGTGTTTATGTATAATTCATATACTATTTTCGTTCCAAATACACATTATCTTTTGGTACCAGGTAAACTAGATTTTGTGCTTTATTGATCGCAATATACAAATCGTACCATATTTCAATCAGAATATTCTAATTATTTTTACTAAATTTGGTTAATGATTTATTTTTAATTTATTGTTTGTGTGTGTGAGTTTCAGTAATTTACTTCCCCTGTCGACTCTTTTGTTTCATTTAAGAAACGTGTATTTTTCTGGAGGAACATACGGAGATTGTTATACAGATTTAACCAGCAGGTGTAGTTTAGATCCAAAATAAATAAAAAATCATTATGCCTTGCCAAAGACAGCTGAAATTTTTAATTCAAAGGCGGAAATGGGCGTCAGGAATCATGCAATTGCTTTTGATTATGGTAACCTCGATATGACAAATCATCGATCAATAAATCCAAGCACCTGAATCAGCAAAGAAAAAGACAGGTTTTCATTTTCTTACGAGCAGAGGAAAGCAATTGTCCGGTTCAATGAAGATTGTATTCAAGTTTTGTGCATAAGGCAGTGGCGTAAAGATGGGGGGGGTGGCTTGGGGTGATTGCTCCCCCCCACCCCCCATTTTTCACGAACAAGTTCTAAAAGAAAGAAAGGGGGAAAGAAAGGAAAGAGGGAAGGGTGAAATCATGATAATATTTCCTGAATGTTATGTCAAAATCTATCACAAAATTTGATCTTTTTGTAATAAAAATGGTTGAAATTTTCGCCCATTTGCTTCGCTCGCTCAAAACTTTTTATAAATTTTGCCCGATACGCCATATCCGACCCCCTCAAAGTTTTTGACTCACTACGCCACTGGCATATGGAGGTTTTTTTTTAAGTGGGACTTCTTTTGTCTGTCAGAAAAAATGTGAGTGCTAAATGACGATTTATTTCATATTCTTTGTAATTACCATTTTCATGCTGCACTCAGATACAAGGCAAGATCAATTCCTTAAATTCGCAGCACTCGAAATATCAGATCTTGCGAAAGCCTATATTATATTTTGTATATACATGTAGTTCATATATTAGTTATTAGAGTGATGGCTCTGCAATATCATTGTTATCATCCTCCTCAATAAAATAAAAATGCATCCACAAATTTTTGTACTGAAAAGGCCTACGATTATTTTATGCAATTAGAAAATACAATATAATTTACACATGATAATATATCCAACATCTTTTTAAACACTTCGGTGCTTTTATGAATATATCCTGTTGACGGCAAAGTACACTGCAAAATACGTCACAGAAGGAAATCATCATCATCCGTAAAAGTACAGTTCACCGGGTTGGTGTATCGTCGTACTTGTGATGGAATATAACCAACCCTGACGAAATTATGGCGATAAATTATATTCTTGTTTTATATCAGTGAGTTTGAACAAAATTAGGACGATTGGCAATTCTGATAATAAAAAAAGGATGCATTAAGCAATTATTATCAGAGTAGGAATGGCAGGGTGATTATCTCTACCCCCACCCCTACCTTAAAAAATTTCCTACTTTCATTCGAGTATATGAATATAAAAAAGGCCCCGCTCTATTGGAGGTCATTTCGAGAAAATCGAAAAAAAAATGGATATTTCTTTAATTTGTGCATTTAAAGTATATTTAGCCAAAAGACATCAGAGAACATCATACAACAAATACGTGTACATTTTTATGAACATTAATATTCACGTTAGTTGTTGGAGGGGCCTTTTGTCTGGTGGACTTGGGTCGTTTTCAGAATCATATGGACTTGGGTCATTCTTACATTCATATGGTAGACTTTAATCTGTAGTAGTAGAAGTAATGAGAGAGGGCGCTATGACATGAATGTAAGAAAAGCCCAAGTCCTGGACTTGGGCATTTCTTACACCCATATCAGATTTTCCTCTTTTATTTCAGGTTTACCATTTATACACAAGATGAGTAATTGTATAAGGAACAATTTCAAATATTTAACTCAATTTCGCAAAAAAAATGGACTTGGGCCATTTTTATATTCAGATACTCATTTGTCTTTCCCCACTCCCTATACCCTAAAAATGTCCTACTTTCATCTGTCTTTCCCCACCCCCTACCCTAAAAATGTCTTACTTTCGTTTGTATTTCCCCATCCCTACCCCTCGAAATGGCCTACTTTCATTTGTCTTTCCCCATCCCCTACCCTAAAAATGCCCTACTTTCATTTGTCTTTCCCCACCCCCTACCCTAAAAATGTCCTACTTTCATTTGTCTTTCCCCATCCCCTACCCCTAGAAATGTCCTACTTTCATTTGTCTTTCCCCATCCCCTACCCTAAAAATGTCCTACTTTCGTTTGTCTTTCCCCACCCCCTACCCTAAAAATGTTTTACTTTCGTTTGTATTTCCCCATCCCCTAATCCCTAGAAATGTCCTACTTTCATTTGTCTTTCCCCCACCCCCTACCCCTAAAAATGCCCTACTTTCATTTGTCTTTCCCCACCCCCTACCCTAAAAATGTCCTCCTTTCGTTTGTCCCCCCCCCCCTACCCTAAAAATGTTCTTCTTGCATTTGTCTTTCATAATTATACCTACACCCAAAACGTGTGTCACATTTGGGTATGTTCGCGAGATGCGTTACACTTCGTACTATCTCTCAAGAATGTTTGTCCGTTAAGCACACTGAAATAAATGTACATTTACAAGTGCGATCTCCTTCCGGAACGGACATTGAAACAAGTTAGTGTTAGACAGAGAGATAGAGAGGGGGTGTATACAATAATATGGGGCCTGTGACAAAAAGCTTAGAAACCATCTTAGAAGAATATCTTTACGATTGATTGCATTGACTACAATGTACAATTCATCGTAAAAATCAAGCGTACGGTTAATCGCTAAACATTGTGTGACGGGACATCGTCATTATTTCGGGACAAGAGTGGGTCTAATATGGTGTGCATATCATAATATCTCATGTGATGATTATTAATTAGTCTCCCAGTTAAATTCCCAAACTAAAGTCAACAATTCAAGCTCTTTGTAGCCTTTTCCCCCCATAATTTCTCTTGATAAATTAATTTCACATACATAATGTGTTAACATATGAGTTATGTTATTACTTCATTTTCTTTTGAAAAAAAATCTGAATCGATTCATTTTGTGTTGAGATTTATCTTGAGGAAAGAAATTAATCAAACATTACTATTTATGCCTATTGTAAATTACTCTATTATAAGGAGTGTCTTACATCGCATTATGTAGTATATTTGCCACATTATTTTGTGTGGGACATCAAGAGATTGTTTCAAAACATTGCGTCGTCCGAGAGGTCTCACAACCTTTTTTTATTATTATTTTTTTGACTGGCCGAGAAGAAAGGGTGTCACACTGTTACCATGGTAACTGATGGTTAAGCCATTTATCAAGTCCTTTCATGAAACACTTCCCTGGAAACGTTGTTGCTTTTATTTTAAATAAAATTCCTCACGGAATAGACATGGATTGAAACGTACTTGTTGGTGTTTTAGGAATTTTGTTGTTCACCATTGTCATCATAAGCGTGGGCTCAATTTTTTTTAATAGAAATATGAGGTATGTTGTATCCATGGTAACACAAAAACATGATTCACGTAATGTTTTTTAAAGAACTGCGGACTTTCCGCGTTTTTTTATGGCGATAACTCCATCAAACATTACGGTTGCTTGGCGAGAAATGTCTGCGGGGAGAATGAACGTTTCTGGCAATCTTATCAAATTTGGCAATCATGATAAAACTGCTATATTTCTAATACCTCACTTGGCTTTTAAGCTAAGAGGAAGGGAATAAAATGAATTTGACAGTTAAGAAAAAAGAAGAAAATAATTGAAACAGAGTAGAGGGTTAGAGATGACAATTTTCTTCGTATTTTAAAAGTTTCAATCGATAATAAATTTATGAAACCAGGTCCCAGCGACGAAGCACGCCGTTGCAGCGGATCATCTTCCGTAGATATGGAAGTAGTAATTTTGGGGAAAGCGTTTCATGAAGGGAATTTCGCTGACAAACTGTCTCTTAGCCAATCAAATGGGACAATTTCAGTAGCTTATGACAACCGTAATCGATAAGAGGTTTCGGGGAACCAGGGCACCGTGATACAACCTGCCTCGGCTAAAATCATCTTCCAAAGATATGAACGTCTTATACCGTTTCACGAAATTTCTATATTCAAAATTCGAAATGTTCGAATTTGCCCGACAAATTTGCTTTCAAAAATTCAAATCGCCAGAGTCTCAGAACCTCATAGAAGATATTTTAGGGAAGGCCCGAGAATACACCCCTACGGCTTTGATTCATCTTCCGTAGATGTAAAAGTATTAGTATTAGGAGAGCGTTTCGTAAAATATCTTTTCACTGATTTTCGCTGACTAATTATCTCTAAGCATATCAGATGAAGACATTTGTGTATTTTGCAATCAGGTGGTGGTATGTTACACTATAAAAACAAATAAGTAAAAAATGACTAGTTAATAGGGTCAGCTGGGTGCAACTGTTATTTTAGTCATATTTGACTATTTTCTAGTCGTATTCTACGAGAACATAGTTATTTCTGACTAGAGTATATGTCAGAAATGTGACAAGACAAATCAGTTGCACCCAGCTGACTAATGGTTTAGTCAATTTGATTAATTTGTTTTTGAGAGTGTAGTTGTTGACAAAATAAAGCTATCGATATATTTTTTTAAATAAGGCCTCTGGAAATGTAGGAAGTCATATATCGTAGAGATATGAAGGTATTAAATTTTCATGAAAAATTATTGTGACTTTTTCTGACAATATTTTCTAAGCCAGTCAGATGTAGATGATTCAGTAGCTTAGATCATTCAGTTAAAATACTTGGCTCTTTTTTTACTACGCTTCGCTCCACTTCCGTTTTGTTTCCACATCCTAAAAGCCGATTCCCTTTCATGGCTATCAGCTTATCCATATAGGTGATTCCAGGATTTAGCAAAAAGGGGCGAGCCCACGAGGCCACCCCCCCCCCCCCATCACCCTAATTGAATTCACCTAAATGTGCTCTCTGAATTACACGACAAACCATTTAACAAGGCTATTTTATTGTCTCGCAGGGGTATTTCTATTGATAGACAACTGAGGCGGTATTATACCAGAACTGTTTAATTCCAAATATTTTTTGGTTATTTGCTTGTTTCGGGGTTTTTTTTATACTGAATTCATTTGTGACCTTTAAGGAAATTGGGCACAGCAGAAAATGTGCGATGATTCGCTTAATTTCACCACTTATTTTTCCCCTTCTCGTCAACGAAACGCTAGCCGTATTTTCGTTGAAGTGGAACGAAATGTTAAATTTGTTTTGTTGCTGCTGTTGTTATCTCCCTCATCCCCCTCTCTTCCTCTATCTCTCTCTCTCTCTCTCTCTCTCCATATCTTGCACGGAAGGGAAGTGACGTCATGCAAAGGTGTCAATCTGCCCCTAATACAACAGTAGAAAACTTAGAAGAGATGGTTCGTAAAACATAGGTGGGCCTATCCTATTTTTCTTATGAATTGTAAAATGTATGGATTATGAATGGTTAGCCTATACTTTAGATGTTTCTTTTAATGGAGGCTCTAGGCCAACCAAGTCGAACAATAAGCAGGCCTAAAACAATCTTCTTCATTATCATTATATTTCATTATTAATACACTATTTATACATTATATATATATATATATATATATATATATATATACCCTTGCTTGCCATGTGTATTGTCCCGTTACACGAATCTTTGATGGTGCAGCGTTTAGTTCTGAATCATTAAATTGTGGTCATAATTTTGATGTGAATAAATATATATAATTATATTCTTGACATATAAATGAAATGCCCCCGATGAAATGATCTGAAATCTTGTTCCATAAAGTCAATAAAAAGTCACTACTCCATTTGTCTTTACCTGTTTAGCGTGTGTAATTCCTTGTGCAAATGGGACAATATTATGGCAAGTGATGGTTATATATTCTCTAATTCATGATAATAACGATAATACCCAATATTTATAACGCGCTTTTCCTTTCTTCCTGAAACGTATCGTCAAAAAGTAAAACACAACACCTTATATAGTCTAAAACTTCCAGAATTATTAAACATTAAACAGATCCCAATTTGTTTTTAAATCCATGAAATCCATCGTACATTACCCACCAATTTTGTATGATTTCTTTTATAATATTACCATATCATACGGGTGATTTGTCGGTTCTTGGCAGAAAGGTTCTGTTGTGGCCGATGCACTAAATCATTCCCCGACATGGCATGTTAATATGCCGCCTGTTGAGTCGCTAAAGAGGAGAAGGGAATCTGCAGTTTCCATGACGACCCATCTACTTACGCAGACACGTTGTTATCGGGACTTTTGATCGAGCCAATGAAAACAAGACTATACGATGTGTGTAAACGTCTCGTGAGATATAACATCGGGTTATTACGGTGAAAGTGATACACCTTTTACGACTAAGTAGGATTATTCAATAGAGAAAAGGCGAAGAGAGACACAGAAGGAGATAGCTAGACAGAGAAAGAGAGTAAGTAGAATTATTCAACAGAGAAAGAAGAGACAGGGGGCAGAACAAGACAATTATGTAGAGAAATAGACTAAGAAGAATTATTACATACATAAACGAAAGGAGACACAAAAGGAGACAGCTAGACAGAGAAAGAGACTAAGTATCGAGTGCAGAAAGAAATGACGAAAGACAGGAGAGAGGAGATAATGAGACAGCAAGACAGAAAAAAAATAAGACTATTAAAACAGTAGAATTATTCAATAGAGAAATAGAATGAAATGAAGAGAGGGATGAGACAGGGAGGCAGAGTAAGACAATTAGACACAGTAGAAATATACAATAGAGAAAGAAGAAAAAGAACTAAAGAGACACGGGGACAGAATAAGACATTAGACAGAGTAGAATTATTCAATAGAGAAAGAAGGAACTAAAGAGACATGGAGACAGAATGAGACAATTAGACACAGTAGAAATATACAATAGAGAAAGAAGAAAAAGAACTAAAGAGACATGGAGACAGAATAAGTCAATTAGACAGAGTAGAAATATTCAATAGAGAAAGAAGTAAAGAGAAATGGAGACGGAATAAGACAATTAGACAGAGAAATAGACTAAGTAGAATTATTCAATAGAGAAAGAAATGAAGAGAGGGTAACAGGAGACAGACACAGAGGGAGGCAGCGAGACAGAGAAAGAGACTAAGTATAAATATTAAATAGAGAGAGAAATTAAGAGAGACGGAAAGAGACAGTGAGACCAATAAAGATAGTAAGTAGCATTATCCAATAGGGAGACTGGGAGACAAAGAAAGAGACATAATGGTGAGGAAGGAACAATCATAAAGAGAGCGGGGCGGATGATAGAGAGAAAGAGACAATGGAAGTGCATAGGTATATAAAATGAGGTGAAATGGCATGTGATCAAGGGTGTCGATCCCGGGGGTGGGAGATAAAGCCCCCCCCCCCCAATATTTCAGAGTGGAGGATGGCCTGTGTTATCATCCCCCCCCCCAATAATTTAAGGTCGAACATTATATTTAAATATGATGAATCATATGACATATATGATAATAATAATAACAATAACAATAAAAATAATAATGACGATGATGATGATAATGACAATAATAATTATTATAATATAATAATAGTAAAAATAAATAATAATGATAATAAAAATAATAATGATTATGATGTTGAAGGTAGTGATGGTTATATTTGGATGTTTCCATAAATATGGGACTCATCCATTGGTATCTACCACGGTGGGGGGGGGGTGGTGGGGGATATATCCTCCCATTTTAGGTGGGGTGGCGTGTGTTATCACCCCTCCCCCAATAATTTACCGTCGATCATCATAATATTCATGACGAATTATATGAAAAGTATGATCAAAATAAGAAGAGTACATGCCGACGGATAGTAATGGTAACATTGATTGTCGTACATGCGCATGATGACGATTTTTTTTTCTCTCTCTCTTAATTTACTTACGTACAGTATAATGTTATTGAATAAAACCATTCATTTCAGATATTATTAGAAACAGATATAATGGAGGGAAAACCCAGGGTGAAATAAAATAACATGTTCATGTTTTTATACATGATATTATCTTTTTAAAATTCATCCCTCCTCGCAACCAAGCGTTTGGTGTGTGCCCCGTATGTTACACCCTTTTGAATTTCGCTTCATTTTTCGGTAGTATTCTTTATCCCGGTATATGATGTAAAATAAGTGGAGAACATTATAAAAGAAAGTAGAATCGAAATCTGAAAGAGTTTATAAGGGCTAATAACTCTGAAAACAGACAGAGGGGCAGTTCCCCACCCCCCCCCCGGAATAAAACAAAATAAAAATTTTGTACAGAGAAATTTCACAAAATTAATCAAAAGTGTGCACGAAAACCTTCAATTTCACTTGAGAAAATGCAAAAGCACCCCAATATCAAGCTCGGTTGCGTTTTGCTCCCTTGCTTTGGAGTTTCTTTGAAAAATTTTACGCGTCTAACACCCCCGGAAAAAAATCTGCCTACAGCCATGTCAACCCTCAACCCCCCCCCCTCTCCTCCCCAACGATGAACACCGATCGACACCCATGAACGTGATATTTTGGGAAGAAATTTGGGGGGAAAGGGGGTTACAAATTACAGATTCGGTAACACAACGCACAGAACCAAAAAAGGGGAAAGATAGAAAAAGAAAAGAATCAGGTGAAATGTGATGACAAACTATATCACGAAATTAGATTCAAATGACAATTTTTCGAGAAACTTTGCCCCATACGCTGTGTTGTCCCCCTCAAAACGTTTAGCTTATTACGTCACTGATGATGAAGACCAGGTGTGAAAATAAATTATATGATCATACGAAGGAGACAACATAAATGCGGACCGTGGTACTAAATACATGTCTCATGGTAATAATAATTGATAATAATAATGATTATAATAATAGAAAGTCAAAAAGGGGCCTAAGCTTTCGATCCTAGCAGAATCTTCGTCGGAGGCAAAATGACAAACATATAAAGTGGAACAACCATAATATAAACCACAAACAAGCTACAGCAACACTAGAAACAAGGAGACAAAAAGGACATTAGTGAGTAGAGAAGACCAATCAGGTTAGTGAAGGGGATGAAAGAAAAGGAGTAGGCAGACACAAAGGGAAGTTAGTGTAAGTAAGGCCAGTAAAAGACCTCAAGCCAAGAGGGATTAAAATAATGAGGCAGGCAACATCAAACAGGATCTGGAACAAAACAGTGATAATGGGATGAAAAACAAGAGAATTAGTGAGAGGTGGGTCAAACAGGTTACAAAGAAAGGCTTAATAAACTGGTGCATAAGAGTGGGGGAAAAAAAGAAAAAGAATGGGGAACAACTGATAATGTGCAAAAGACATAAAAGTATATATGATAAAGCATTAAACAAACTAAGAGAAGAAGGTAAGTGTAAATATGTATCTATAAGTGATATGTATATAAATATATCCAAAAAAGAAATGTATATGAAAAAATATATAAATACACATATGGTGTAACTGATATTGTAATCCGCTAGGTGTGACGGGAAAAAAACCAGAAGATTATATAGTAGGAAAAAAAAAGAAGAAAAAAAAAAAAAAAACCTGTATATGTGAAAAAGAGGAAGCAAATTGCCTAAAAAGGTAAAAGCAAATATAGAAGAGAGGGGGTGTATTATGAAGAAACCATAGTATACATGTAAATAAGCAAATGTGGTAAATCTAAAAGAGGTGAGTGGAGGAAAAACAAATATATATATATATATATATAATTATTATTATATTGCCTGAATAAGGAAGGAAAAATTGGAGCTGAGCTTGTATGAGATATGGGAGGAAAGTAGAGTAAGAAACTATAATGTAACTATTCAAAAGAGCTGAGGGGAAAAATTATATGTATATATAAATTGAAAGTGGATAGGAAAGAAAAATCAGTCGTTCCCCTCTTGGATGTTCAGGCCATGAGGTTGGGTGGTGCGAAGTCGTCTCATCCAGAGCTTCTCCCTGCTAGTACGGACTGAGTCAGGACGGGTACCTAAAGATTCGATGCCCTGTAGCATCATGTCAGTGATGGAGTGGTTGGGGAGGTTAAAATGGCGGCCAACTGGAGTGTCCAGCTTTGCTGTGTTGACGGTGGATCTGTGCCCGTAGAATCGTTTCTTGAGTGTGGTCTTGGTTTCCCCTATGTATTGTACCCTACAAACTCTGCAAGTGATGAGATATACAACATTAGTGGTAGTGCATGTGATGTTGCCCTTGCTTTGGTGAGACAGGCTGGTAGAGTTGCTGGTGAAAGTATCGCCCTCGTGAAGGTGTATTTCACATATGATGCACCTGTTGCTGGTGCATTTGAAGGTGCCATGCTGTATGGGAGAAGAATGGTTAGTGAGGGAGGGCACTTCAGCACGAACAATGAGGTCCCTGAGATTCGGTGGGCGTCGGTATGCTAGAAGGGGAGTATCGGGAACGGCCTGTTGGAGACGATCAGAAGTGTGTAAAATGTGGTGGTTATCAAACAGGATTTTGCGGAGAGGGGGTAGATTGGGATGGAAGGTGGTCACAAGCGGTATTCTGTCGGTGGTCTCCTTGTCACTTTTTGGTTTGAGAACTTCAGATCTGGGGAGAGAACGAACTTTGTTAATTGCCAGTTGGACTGCCCTGGCCCCGTGGCCCCTGGCACAATATAATAATAACAATACTTAAAATGATAGTAATAATAACATTTATATAACACTTAATACTTTATGCGTAGTTCCAAGCGGTTTACATCGTATTTATTGGAATGATGATTACGTTCGTGTAACTACGATAATTGAGTAACTCCGTAATCAAAATTAGCTCTTTGATCAATAATGCCTTGTCAATAATTACATATGGCATGAATTAAATGGCAAATGGAGAGAAAATGTATTTATGTAGAAAATGTAATCATGCATGTTGCTATACGCTCAGAGAATACACTCGATCAAACTCATTCAATTGCACTGAAATGATTATAATTATATGCGGGTGGGCAGAAATTATGAGAATATAACGGGTCGAGTAATATTTTGACAGTGCATGCTATACCGTCAAAAAAAAAACAAGCAGAAGTACAACTGAACGAAAAGCCCAAATGTGAAATTCTGGATCCGCCCCTGCAGTGGGTGTCTGAAGAGGTATACAAGATAAACAACGAAGCATACAAAGAACAAACTAGTCAAATCAATATCAATCCACTTGCAAATATAGATATGCCAAGACGAGAAATCATTTGACAGTTTAAACTTATGAAACCGCAAGATAAATTGTCAAACCCTCCTGTATTTACAAAAACTCGATTCTGCCGTCTGCATGGATCAACAAGACAGAACTTAGTAAACAAAAATGAGGGGTGTTTTTGAAGTGTGAAGTAGCAAACTATGTTGTATCAATATGCTTGAGAAGATCTTTTATAGAGACATTAATATCATGAATTCGCAGTTATCAAAAATAATAACAGCTTTAAAAAATGATAGTTATTAAAAATGAAAAAAACAATTTACCCCCAAAAGTACATGCATAGTATACCATCTGATTTTCTGGAATATATTTTGCACAGTCTTGTATGAGGCGCCGAATGTACCAATATTATATAGAACAATTATTTGTTATATAATCATTATTTATTAAATAATAACTATTATTTATATATAATTTACATTTTATTTGTAAATAACTACTATTATATAAAATATCATTTCTAATTATTTATATATAATTCCAAGTAATACTTCATTATTTGTAAATAATAATAGTTCGACATTCCATTATTTATAAATAATGATTATTTGTTTTTCATTATTTACAAATAATGATTATTTGTTTTTCATTATTTATAAATAATGATTATTTGTTTTTCATTATTTACAAATAATGATTATTTGTTTTTCATTATTTATAAATAATGATTATTTGTTTTTCATTATTTATGAATAATGATTATTTGTTTTTCATTATTTATAAATAATGATTATTTGTTTTTCATTATTTATAAATAATGATTATTTGTTTTTCATTATTTACAAATAATGATTATTTGTTTTTCATTATTTATAAATAATTTGTTGAGTTTTCCATTATTTATAAATAATGATTATTTGTTAAATAATGAAAACGTCTACTTCATTATTTATAAATAATTTTTTCGAGTGCTAAATTATTCTCATTATTTATAAATAATCATTATTTAATGTTCGAGTTTTCCATTATTTATAAATAAAGATTATTTGTTAAATAATGAAATATCTACTTCATTATTTATAAATAATAATTTTGTTTCAATATCCCATTATTTATAAATAATCATTATTTATAAACAATTTTTACAGTTTGCCATTATATACAAATAATCATTATTTATATACAAATAACCATTATTTATTAAATAATGCCATTATTTATTAAATAATGCCATTATTTATTAAATAATGCCATTATTTATTGAATAATGCCATTATTTATTAAATAATGGAAAACTCGCTATAACATGCAAATGTGGGACCGCCCATGATATGAATATTCATGATGCGATTTCCTTTTTCGTGATTTTCTTCACAAATTTTTGTCCATTTCCTCTTCATAATAACATTTCTTGAAGCAATTTTCTAGGGATATGGTCTGATTGTAATATTCTTCATTTTCTATATAACTTCGTCTTCGTAGAAATATCAAAAAGTGTAATTTTATACGATTTTTCCTACAGTTCACAATCCCCATAGGCGCGCGTGTATCGTAGGGACAACCGGTGAATCGGCGGAGTGCTCTTCATCGAAATACTACGTTGGTTGGTCCCCGGAAGTGGCGGGCGGAATTTAGCCCGAATCCTCGATGGAAGTCGATCAAGTGCATATGAGCTGAGAGAGTGAAATATCAGTGTACTTGTACAGGCCCTTCTACTTTTTATAAATATTTCTTGTTGCTTTTTTTGTTAAGTTAATTTTTCCTGGTGTAGAGATAAGTTCCAGTTCTAATAATGCACTTCAAATACATTTTGGAGTGTCTGTTTGAGGCGTTTGGGGCGATTTCACCCTGGCCCCAAAATGCTCGCAACGACAACGGGGGCATGATGACCCCTAAATTTTTAAAAACTTATTTTTCTATTGAAAATTATCACAAAATTCACCAAAAGTGTGCACGAAAACCTTCGTATTTCACTTTTAAAACTCCAAAAAGTGCCCAAATGACAAGCTTGGTCGCTTCGCTGTGTCGCTTTCAACTTGAGAAAGTTTACGCGTCTGCTTCCCCCGCCCCCCCCCCCCCCCCTCTCCGAAAGAAATTCTGTATACGGCCATGCTCTAAAGAGCCTGGCACATTGATTTATGTATACTTTCATTTTCATTATTTTTATCTCATCATCAACATGGCCTTACGCAGAATTTTTTCCAGGGGGGCCGGGGCCAGAGCATGACGCGCGTAAACTTTCTCAAAATCTTGAAAGCGAGACAGCCACGGGACCAAGCCCAAATGACAAGCTTGGTCGCTTCGCTGTCTCGCTTTCAACTTGAGAACGTTTACGCGCGTCTGCCCCCACCACCCGAAAGAAATTCTGTGAACGGCCATGCTCAAAAGAGCATATGGCACATTGATTTATATGTACTTTTCATTTTCATTATTTTTATCACATTATCATCATGGCCTTACACAGAATTTTTACCGGGGGGGGGGGGGAGCAGCTAGGACGCGCGTAAAGTTTCTCAAAAAAATCTTGAAAGCGAGACAGCGACGCAACCAAGCTCAAATGACAAGCTTGGTCGCTTCGCTTTTTCAAGATTTTTATGAGAAACTTTACGCGCGTCCTAGCTGCTCCCCCCCCCCCCCCGGTAAAAATTCTGTGTAAGGCCATGATGATAATGTGATAAAAATAATGAAAATGAAAAGTACATATAAATCAATGTGCCATATGCTCTTTTGAGCATGGCCGTTCACAGAATTTCTTTCGGGTGGTGGGGGCAGACGCGCGTAAACGTTCTCAAGTTGAAAGCGAGACAGCGAAGCGACCAAGCTTGTCATTTGGGCTTGGTCCCGTGGCTGTCTCGCTTTCAAGATTTTGAGAAAGTTTACGCGCGTCATGCTCCGGCCCCGGCCCCCCTGGAAAAAATTCTGCGTAAGGCCATGTTGATAATGAGATAAAAATAATAAAAAATGAAAGTATACATAAATCAATGTGCCAGGCTCTTTAGAGCATGGCCGTATACAGAATTTCTTTCGGAGGAGGGGGGGGGGGGCGGGGGAAGCAGACGCGTAAACTTTCTCAAGTTGAAAGCGACACAGCGAAGCGACCAAGCTTGTCATTTGGGCACTTTTTGGAGTTTTAAAAGTGAAATACGAAGGTTTTCGTGCACACTTTTGGTGAATTTTGTGATAATTTTTAATAGAAAAATAAGTTTTTAAAAATTTAGGGGTCATCATGCCCCCGTTGTCGTTGCGAGCATTTTGGGGCCAGGGTGAAATCGCCCCAAACGCCTCAAACAGACACTCCAAAATGTATTTGAAGTGCATTATTAGAACTGGAACTTATCTCTACACCAGGAAAAATTAACTTAACAAAAAAAGCAACAAGAAATATTTATAAAAAGTAGAAGGGCCTGTACAAGTACACTGATATTTCACTCTCTCAGCTCATATGCACTTGATCGACTTCCATCGAGGATTCGGGCTAAATTCCGCCCGCCACTTCCGGGGACCAACCAACGTAGTATTTCGATGAAGAGCACTCCGTCGATTCACCGGTTGTCCCTACGATACACGCGCGCCTATGGGGATTGTGAACTGTAGGAAAAATCGTATAAAATTACACTTTTTGATATTTCTACGAAGACGAAGTTATATAGAAAATGAAGAATATTACAATCAGACCATATCCCTAGAAAATTGCTTCAAGAAATGTTATTATGAAGAGGAAATGGACAAAAATTTGTGAAGAAAAATCACGAAAAAGGAAATCGCATCATGAATATTCATATCATGGGCGGTCCCACATTTGCATGTTATAGCGAGTTTTCCATTATTTAATAAATAATGGCATTATTTAATAAATAATGGCATTATTTAATAAATAATGGTTATTTGTATATAAATAATGATTATTTGTATATAATGGCAAACTGTAAAAATTGTTTATAAATAATGATTATTTATAAATAATGGGATATTGAAACAAAATTATTATTTATAAATAATGAAGTAGATATTTCATTATTTAACAAATAATCTTTATTTATAAATAATGGAAAACTCGAACATTAAATAATGATTATTTATAAATAATGAGAATAATTTAGCACTCGAAAAAATTATTTATAAATAATGAAGTAGACGTTTTCATTATTTAACAAATAATCATTATTTATAAATAATGGAAAACTCAACAAATTATTTATAAATAATGAAAAACAAATAATCATTATTTGTAAATAATGAAAAACAAATAATCATTATTTATAAATAATGAAAAACAAATAATCATTATTTATAAATAATGAAAAACAAATAATCATTATTTATAAATAATGAAAAACAAATAATCATTATTTATAAATAATGAAAAACAAATAATCATTATTTGTAAATAATGAAAAACAAATAATCATTATTTATAAATAATGGAATGTCGAACTATTATTATTTACAAATAATGAAGTATTACTTGGAATTATATATAAATAATTAGAAATGATATTTTATATAATAGTAGTTATTTACAAATAAAATGTAAATTATATATAAATAATAGTTATTATTTAATAAATAATGATTATATAACAAATAATTGTTCTATATAATATTGGTACATTCGGCGCCTCATAGTCTTGTTCACATTATTATCATTGCCATTGCGTAATAAATAAAAGGAGTGTGGAGAGATAATGAAGATGGGAAGGTCGTTGGGGAAAATGACGAATCGAGGTGGAAGGATAAATAATTGGGGCGGGATTAAATTGGCGGTTTTCTCCTATGCAACAAAACAATAATGGGTGAAGGTATAAATACAAATTTAGACAAAGAAATAAGAGGTGGAGTGGATACTATTAAATCAGCCTCCCTTAAGAATGATAAATTTCACCTTGGTGAATAATTGTCACCCGCTGAGACATTAGCTTTTAAAAATAATTACAGCTATCAAAAATTAAAAAAGTAATTTACCCCCTACCCCAAAAAAGTACATTGATAGTATAATTATTATCCAATCTTTCAGGAATATATTCACAGTGATGTTAACAAAATTATCATTACCATGACTGGGTAATAAATAAAGCAATTGTGGAGAGACAATGGATCGAGGATGGATAAGGGTCGTGATTGAACTGACCGTTTTCTCCGGTGCAACAGGGACCCGTTTCACAAAGAGTTAAAATTATGGTAACTTTGGCACTATGGCAACTACCATGGAGACCTTGATTATGATTGGCTGCTGAGCCCTGTTACCAGGCATGGTAGTTGCCATAATGGCAAAGTTACAACAGTTGTAAGTCCTTTATAAAACGGGCCCCTAAAATGATAACAATGGGTGGAAAAAATAATGAATTATGGCAACCACACAAATTTTGGTTAGTCGAAATATGAATTTACGTATTGTGTTTTCATGATGATACAGAATTGCATGTAATAGGGATTGAGAACTATTTTCACCAATAACTTGTTATAGGCAGGGTGGTGCCTTTTGATGTAGGGCAGGACGGCCGCCTTTTATGGGTTGTAAAAAAAACAGAAAATGCGAAAGGGGCAGGGGAAAAGGGAAAGGGGCATGTAAAAAAATAATCTATTTTATCTCTTCTTAAACATTTGAACAGCATTTTTGCAGTGCGTTTTAATGTTGGTATGTGTTATTTATCTTTTCTGCATATTTTGAACTGATTTGTGTTAAGTCATGGTCATACCCCACCTACAAGTTTTTCCTAAGACTTTCAGGGGCTCACAATCCCATGTTTTATCCAAATTTGTATATTTATATAGATATATATCTGTATATATATATGTATATATATGAGTGTGTGTGTGTGTGCGATGGTGGGTGTGTGTGTGTATGTGAAGGCAATGAACTGTCAAGCATGACGCGGAGTTACACCTGGTTGCAAGCTTTCGGCAACATAACCGTTGTTGGTAGATTCTTACCATCACGGGTTGAAATAAACTTTTTAAGTGTGGTTATCGGCGGTACTTTGCATCAAGAAAACGGGAAAAGAGAAAGGGAAATGATATGTAAAAGAGGGACTCCCGATGAGGCGGGAGAGGGGAAGTAAAATCAGTAAAAAAAAAAAAAACATATGATAGAGCAGGAAGGGCAAGGTGGAGCAACATGTGTAAATGCGGCCTTCTTGGGAATTACTTTTTTATCTTTATCATGATCGACGCAGCATGGTGGGTGTCAAGAAAAAGCTTTTAGTTGCTACGCGACGTGTTGTAATCTGTACATTTTTTATGGCAAAAGAACGGCAAGGTATTATCCAATTGGGTTTGTTTTGCTGCATTTGTCAATTCAGAAAAAAGCTACACAGTAAACTGGGAAACCAAAAGCAAGGAGGGTCATTCATCACACACACAAAATAACTTTGATGGAAAAGGAATTTCAAAACTTTTTATTAAAAAAATGTATAATCTTTCATAAAAAAAGTTAAGGGTTTGATTACGACCAAAATGACTCGCAGTAAGTATGGATGGATCGGGTTTTGTTCGCCAAAACCATTGAAAATCTTACTTAGCTGTAAAACATGTATGAAATGCAACACCTGCACTATTCTATTAGAAATCGAATTTATACATTCACTGCATGCAGGCGTTCAGATGATGAATGTTTTATGAGCGATAACATGTTTTGACACACGCACGTAATGAATTTGGCCCGTTTGACCGTGAACAACATGTAAAGTGTTTCCCTGTAAAAACCCCCAACCAATTCACGGCAGATGATTAATTGGTTCCGAATAGGTGTTTCTCACTGATCAGGATCGATTGCTTGCAATTTTTTAGCGATGCTTGAATTCGCCAACTTTTTAACGAGTGCTGCTCACGCTCACATTTTGTTTGCGGTATATACCCTCATCTCACTGACGGTTGGAAATAATATTTTCATTAAATTAAAAGAGCCAAACGCTTTAAATCTATAGAAAGGATTTTTTTTTAACTTTGTGATTGATTTCGAAATATACGCAAAACATTGACTTTTTTATTACAAAAAACGCTACGCGGATTATTGTAATACACGTAGTAATTAAAAGAATAACAGAATACATGGAAAAAATAAATGCAAAAGTACTGCAGCACATGGGTCCCTTTTCTCGCCATGCATCCGTGTGTAAGTATTGGAGGCAAAAGTATATTTTGAAAAGGCAATACGAGGGAGAGTAATTGTATTTCTCATAGGACTGAAAAGGCCGATTACCCCATTCTATTCCTTTTTGACATTGTCCAATTCATTTTGTACTTCATTTTTTTCACACCGCATTAGAGTTTTCAACGAATTGCCAGCAACTCTGCCCTTGAAAGCTGGCATTCGCACCTTTGCTTGCGCCATTCCTCTTACTATTTATTTGAATTCGTACATAATCCTTCATAATAATGCAATTTTTTTAACCCTATATGCAAATAAAAAAAGAACCTCGCAGCACCCACCAGTTTCCATGGTTACACAGCGGATTCATACATCACTTTCTGTCATCAGTATTCAAGGATATTTAACAGAAAGCCCCTTTTCTCTAATTAGAGGTTGCCTTTATTTCTGTAAATGCAGATGGAAACCCGAAGAATTGGACTGAGGGTAATTCCACGTTGTTCATAATACATCAAAATCTTGCTTTGAACACGCAAATGGAGTATCAATTGGAGATATACCAGTACATACATGGACACACACACAGGAGATGAATATTGTTTTAGCAAGAACAATATTCTTATATGAGAATCACATAGTTGATGATCGTTTCTTCTTGCCCCCCCCCCCCCCCATTGCTTCAGTTGTCTTTTTTAATGTTTTTTTTACACGAACTCAGCGAGAGAAGATTTTTTTTGTTTTGTTTTGTTTAGTTTTGAACAAAAAGGTACAACCCATGCTGCGATTTAATTATTATGCGTATCGTTGAACCCAACTCTCTAAAAATTAACTAATAAAACAAATATATCAATAAATCAAATATTAAATCAAATATAAAAAAAATATATGTATGAAAATTCGGATTCAAAATAAAATATTTCAAACCAACCAAATCGTTTTATTTGATGCATGTTATTAGATTTAGATTTATTTATTTCCGTTAAAAAACCCCGATGTAATCGAAGTTACAGTGTAAAAACATGTTCAAAATAATACATACAATTCAATGACATTTCATAACAAATATTAAAGATAAATTAATAAAAACATCAATTCTTATCCCTCGGCACGAAAGTATATTCTTTTAATAAATGCATCATTTTGTTTTGGAAGCTATTTTGCAATGAATGTCACTTGAGCTGCTTCCCAATACCACAAGTAGATATAGATTCTGACATAGCAACCTGCTTAATGTAGACCTATCTGCGATTTTTTACCACATCTTTCAAATAATAACTAAGTCAATTAATGAAATTGTTTATTTATTTCTTTTACCTGGCATATTTTCAAATTCTTTTTGTTTAATTATCGGTATTTTACATTCGTCGATAATTCACAAAGCATGGTACAAACGCAGTCTGCATGGAACTGAGATTACTGAGAAAATGTATTCTCTGAAACCAAGGTATTATATATTTGAAATTACTCAGCTGCATCGACTCTTAGCTGGAAGTGTATTTTTCTAACCTAAAACTAAAAAACTATCGAACATAAATCATTATAATCATGTCAAACACGCCATGAGAGGCAACTGGCAATCATCTAAAAGGGTGGGCGTAAATCCGGTAAAAATCCAGTGAAATCCGGTTTAAAATTGAACAACTCACAGCAGAAGGAAAAGTTACTTCAAGGAAAAGACTATTCTCGCAGAAATAACGTGATTCATTAAAAATGAGAGTGGGTATTTATGTAAAATTGGTGATGTCGCAAATTGAGACCTCTGTTGCTCTCTCAGAGCTTCATTTCATTTCATTTCTCTCTCTTAGAGGATGTGCGCTGTATAATGAATCAGCAAGTATTTTGAGAAAAAGATACTGAAAGTTTTTTTTTCTATTTCTTCTTCTTCTTTATGCTTGAATGTACGCGAAGCTTTTAAGACTATTGGCCTTGCAACAAAAATAGACAATCAAGATCAGTTCAATCTCGTCTTAATTTGTGCTACGAAACGGCAAATAGCCAATTTTCTATTAAAAATAGATTTCTCTTGCATATTTAAATAATGATTGAAATATGTATCTCTTACATATTTCAAATTATGATTATTCAAATACCAAAACGAAAACATATAAAGCAAGTATTATAGACTTTAACCGATGACAGTAGTAGTAGTAGTAGTAGTAGTAGTAGTAGTATTTATTTCCGTATTAAAAGCATAATTATATACAATAAAATACGGTGGATAGCCCACATTGTCTGTGCCAGTCACGCTGGTCTTCCGTGGGGCCCAAAAAACATTTAACATTAACATATAAGTTAGACAAAATAAAACCAGATTAAAATAACAGATGTACAGAAGAAAAATGAAAACAGTAACGAACATAAATGATTAAAGATACAAATATCAACAGAAAACATATGATTTTGACAGTAATATGCGCACATTGTTGGCTCTAGGTGATGTGCTCATAGCCTAAATGCAAATTTGGGGTAGTGGCAGGAGCAGAAATCCCATTAAAGAACGAATATGATTGTGTTACGTTTGGGTCATTAGCTTGGTATTAGCTTGGTTAAAATGGGTTGCTCAGTTGGCTGCTTGGATGGGCTTGTTGGTTTGGCTAGTTTTGGTTGGTTGTTTGGGCTTGTTTTGGTTGGTTGGATGGGCTTTGTTTGTTTGATTAAAGGACAAGTCCACCCCAACAAAAAGTTGATTTGAATAAAAAGATAAAAATCCACCAAGCATAACACTGAAAATTTCATCAAAATCGGATGTAAAATAAGAAAGTTATGACATTTTAAAGTTTCGCTTAATTTCACAAAACAGTTATATGCACATCCTGGTGGTATGCAAATGAGGTGACTGATGACGTCATCCACTCACTATTTCTTTTGTATTTTATCATATGAAATATGAAATATATCTAATTTTCTCCTCACTGTCAAGTGAATCAACGACTAATTCCTCCCTGAACATGTGGAATTAGCATTGTTTAACACTATATGGTTCAGTCAAGTTGGTCCTTATTGTCGAATCTGTAAAAATGAAATATTGTATAATTCAAACAATAAAAAACAAAAGAAGTAGTGAGTGATGCACATCATCGACTGTCTCATTTGCATATCACTAAGTTGTGAATATCACTGTTTTGTGAAAAATAAGCAAAACTTTAAAATGTCATAACTTTCTTATTTTACATCCGATTTTGATGAATTTTTCAGCATTATGCTAGTTTGATTTTTCTCTATTTTTTCAAATCAACATTTTTCTGGGGTGAAATTGACCTTTAAATGGCTTTGGTTGGTTGGTTGGTTGGGTTAGTTGGATAAGCTTATTTAGTTGGTAACATGGGCTTGTCTGGTTGGAGTGCTAGATGGGCTTGTTTGGTTGGTTGGCTGGGCTTGTCCTTGGTTTGCTGGATATTCTTGTTTATGTCTTTTAGCCGGGTTTGCACGATTTCTATCCGCATGCATCTGAAATGGTAAGGATCATGCTACTCATAATGCCAGGACATGCAGTAGCAGCGATAAGTTTTTATTCAGCATTACAAAGGCGTGTTTGCGTTTATATAATGAACCAATGTACGCAATCATTCAAGAATCTTTTATCTACCCATCAAGAAAGAGATAGCAAAGCACATGCCCGACATATCTACTGGCGGTTTCGAACATGGCTAAAAGTGAAGAAACATATTGTTAGTTCATCTATATGGTTGAATGGACTTGATGGTTAGGTGGCTTGTTTGGTCAGTTGGGTAGATTTTTATTCTTAGTCATGCACCAGCTCAACATTTGGTGGTTGAAAATAATAATGATATAATAGAAGGGTTGATTATCTCATTAACATTAGAATATTAACCTAAGGTTAGGATTATATCATCATTACGTAAAAGGTATAAGATCATAATGTTGTTTCATTAAAGCTGGACGTTGAGGTGATCAACTGTTAATTCTCTTTGGATTTTTTCAAGTCACAAAATATAGTTTTAAAAAATCTGAACTATACTAACAAACCCTATCAACATAAAACTAAGCTAAATGTTCAGATTTTGCATTGTCAGTATGTAAGTAAAACAACAGGTCACTGCCTCAAATTTAAAGGTCAATTCAGTTGACAAAAAAATACATATACATTAGTTTTAAATCCATTTCTTATCTCAATGTGAATGGCAAAACTCGTGAAATTTCCTTAATATTAATTGATAAAGGGGTATAAAGAAAACACGTATCAAGTATATGCTTCCTTTTATCATACAATATTTCTTTCACATGCAATTTCGAATAATATTCAAAGGATTTATCAAAAAAACAAATAGATGGCGTTAAAGTCTGAAATTAAACAAAAACACAATTTTTTTTATTGGAAGATGTGCCACCTATAAGAACTATTCACCTATTCGCATCGGCATACACGATATCCACGCGTTTCAACAGTGCTCTGGAAATTAAATAATGCTATTACTGTTCCCCATACGTAATTAATGCCAAGGCTAGCTGTTGCATAAAGAAATACACATTTTATAATCAAATTGTCGTTTGGTGGAAGATGCCGCGAACTTCGTGACGAATACGAACGCGTCCATCTTCCATCGGAATTAAAGGGTGGAAATTGAAGTTCCCCATGTGCAGTGCTTACGCGATTACCCTATAAGGTTTAAGCATTGAGGGTCTAGTATAGAGAAAAAAACATTTCTGTGTAGAATCACTAGATTACTATACTGATACAAATAAAATCATTACTTCGTTTATTTATGTTCTCAATACTATATACATATAAGGTTTAAAAAAACACCAATAACTATTCCAACAGATACATGGTTGTTGCTCAGTGTTCTTTTTTTTTCCTTTGCTAATATTTTCATGATACAATTTATTAGGCCTACTGAATGTTCTTGATAACAATGTGGACAAAATTAATATAAAAATATTGACAGAGAGTTTGGGTTGAGAGCTTTCGACTCATTGTAAATAAACAGGTTGAAAATACGTAAAACTACATTTGATTTTTCCTTTGTTCTGTGTTTCGCCCCCCCCCCCCCCGCCCGCCCTCCACATTGCTCTCTTTTTCTTTTCAATTCCCCATCTCTCCTCATGTTCTCTCTTCATCTATCTCTCTTTATTTTACTCTCTTTCTACTTCCCCTTCTCTCTACCTCTTTCTCTATTTTTTACAAGCCTCTTCTCTATTCCTCCCCCCCCCCCATATATTCATGTCCCCCTTTTTTCCCCTCAAGAAGGATTTGTATGTCCATAGTTATTAGCGGTCAGACCGTGGGTGTTTAAAAAATGGATACTGACGAGTCCGTGGCTCTTTTTTTTTTATTCATATCGCTTTAGTTGTCAGTGCTCCTCACTTTCTTTTGTACAATGATGCGTCAGTCATATCAAATAACAGGATAATGGGGCATTCTTGGCTGGTCATCACAACCCACGTTTTTACAATACAGACTAGAGGCTGAAATAATGGATTTCTCCGAGTGTACAATCTAACTCGAGATGACTCGCAAAGCCGAGTCTGCATTTAAAAAGGGTGTATTCAAACGTCTTGTAGTCTATATAGGGTGTTTTGATTTAGTTAACTATAGAATAAAATATAAATACATTATCAAAATATATAAATCAATATACATATACATACTTATAAAAAAAAAAGCACTATAACAACTATGTTCATGATATAGAGGTCCACATAAAAATTACTTATGACATTAATGTTATATTGAGTTATGGGTATAGGTCTATCTTCTTACTGATATTTCAATAAACATTGGGACATAATTATGATTAATTTATGAACAGCCCGGTATCAATTATTGTTCGAACTGTTTCGGAACATAATGGGGCCTATAGATTTCCTAACCATTGACGCATGTGGTGGTCAGAATTCAAAGGAAAGTTACACCTACAAGAACCTAGCCGTTATTAAATACAATGATATAAATTTCCACCGATCATTATTCTTTCACACGTGGAATCTTCATTTATTTATTACGACCAGAAACCATGGAATTTAAGATCTTCTTTTCCAACGCAATTCCTGAAATATACATGCATATAGGCCCCAAAATCCAAAAGTGAGCACGAAGCGCGAGTGGAAATGAGGCAAATTAGTTCTATAAATATCATAAATATTGGAACTTGTTATATTGAATTATTGTGTATATATATTTTAGATTCCAGATTTTCCGGAATCGGTCTTAGATTTAAAAAAATGAAGATTATTGTCTTGACTGTGAAACATTGGTCATGTAATATGCAGGTATGCCCCCCCACCCCCAGGAAATGTTGATGGTACGCTATGATGTATAGGTGTATATCGTTAGACTTTGTTCAACCTTTTTGTAGAGGTATGTACCAACATAACCGTCATTCGCCAATGAAAACCCTTTATTTCTTTGCTTGCCAAAATTGTTTAGAAGAAAACAATGTTCATCTCTAAGTGTAGATCTAGTTTTTCTGTTTTTGTTTGTTTGTTTTTGTTCAGCTGGGCGCCTAGGCAGCCCAGGTAAAGCCGGGGTAATGATAATAGCAGGACCCGCTGGGAGAACAGTTTTCAGAACTGATGTGGCTTCCCTGGGTAAATATACCTATATTATTATTATTATTATTATCATTATTATTTTGTCGCTTTGCTTGTCCATTTTTTCTTGACAAAAATATTCATTCGGGAGTGAAGACCTGTTTTATTGGGGGTTTTTTCTAGTCCGATTTTTTTTTGGTCAAAAATAACTTTCATCAGTGATTGAAGACATTTTTTCTCATCAATTTTTTCTTCACAAAATCGTTCCCAGGCCCCTGGCACTGTGATACCTTTTAGGTGGAGTCTGTGTGTGTGTATGTGTGCTTTTTTTATAGTGTGCTATTAACAAACACATGCACATGTCATTGTATTACGCCAAACGAGCCATGTGAATAATCTTCTAATCACTAGGCCCTATGACAAACCAGTCATATGCAATAATTTTGTCTTCCCGACGAACGTTTCATGAGCTAATAAAGCCTTTTTGAAATTTCAGTAACAGGTCTTTGGTCTTTGCACTCAAATTCTCATCAATTCAAGGGTCCGCTGGGCCGGAAGATATTTCATTAGTACATCCCTATCATAAGCGAATTTGAAAACGAAGCAATCTGAAAGCGTACACGTATTACAATTTTATGATTAGGTTTTAGACATTACGCACTGAGTAATTACAGCAAAAGCACACGATATTGTGGATACAATTCATATTCCGTTCAGTTGACTGGCAATGAAAGATGCTATTTATTCGGTTCGTTGTCTATATCGCACTTAAAATTAACATCAATATTTATGATTAATAAAATTGCACCGAAATTAGTGTAACTTTTGCCGTCGAAATAACAAACCAATAACAAAGCCAAAATCAACGAACAATTTTGTTTTTTAAAATGATCATGCCATCACGTCTGGTGTGAATATAAAATTATTAAGTCTTACTACTCGTTATTTTGGAAGAAAATTGATTAACAGCCTTTTCGGTCGAATTTTAAATCAAATACACTATACAGTGCGTCCCAGATAAAACGAAACCGAGATTAAGCGACGATTTATCAGAACTTAATCACAAATAAAATAGACAAATGACCTACCAATGTAAAGCTTAGAATCTCCTCTTTCATCTGATATTATTTAGATTATTCCTCATTCACGCATGAGTGAGCAAAAACAATTTGAAGAAAGGATACCAAAAACTCATTTGGCGGGGGTATCTGAATTACAAAAAGAAAATCACATGTCTAAAAAGTTCAATATCTGCTCTTTCATTTGATACCTTAATCACAAAAAATGGTCGAGAAGTAAAAAAGTTATGTTCCCCGAAACAATGCTTGTATTTCCATAATTTCATTAAATAAACGTGTTTTCACCGGTTTCCCACAGAAGCTATCGTATGGTTAACAAAAGCATGGCTGATTGTCAACAAAACGGAGTGTCGAGTGAGTTTGAACGCTAGCCTGTAAAGCCTCTTCATTTTATGAAATTATTGAAATTCAAGCCTTATTTCAAATAACCAGAACTTTGTTATTTCTTGACCATTTTCTGTAATTGAGGTATCAAATTAAAGGAGAATGAAACTCTTGGAGCAAGTTAGCTTTTGTGAAAGCAGAAAAATCAAAGAATAAGATCAACAAAAGTTTGAGTAAAATAGGACTAGCAATAGAAGAGTTATGAGCATTTGAATGTCGAGATCACTAATGCCATGGAGATCCTCCAATTGGCAATGCGACCAAGATCTATGATGTCACAGATGAACAACTCTCCCCTTTTGGACACTGAAAATATACCCCAAAACATCTCTTTTTGCTCATTCTAATCATATGACAAACAATTCAATTCAATGATATAATGTTGTGAAACCTCTGTACTTGTCCTCTCATAAAGAGAACACCTCACCTTGTGATAGACTCTATAAAAGTGAGAATATAAGTGAAATAAGTACTAAAGTAATGAGGGAGTTGTACGTGTGTGACATCACAGATCTTGGTCGCATTACCATGATGGGAGGATCTACATGGCATTAGTGATCTCAATATTCAAATGCTCATAACTTTCTTATTATTAATTCAATCTTCTTCAAACTTTCAATAATATGTTTCTTTGATTTTTCTTTTTGATATGGATTCAGCTGGTTGCAAGGGTTTCATTCTCCTTTAAAGAGCAGATATTGAACTTTTTAAAAATGTGGTTTTCTTTTTGAAAACCAGATACAGCCCGCCAAATGACTTTTTGGTATCCCCTCTTCAAATTGTTTTTGCTCACTCATGCGTGAATGAGAAATAATCTAAGTAATTTCAGATGAAAAAGGAGATTCTAAGCTTTACAATGGTAGATCATTTGTCTATTGTATTTGTGATTAAGTTATGATAAATCATCGATAAATCTCGGTTTCGTTTTTTCTGGGACGCACTATATATTCATGAATATAAAGAGTATAGCCATGACATTTAATCTCAGTAGCTTAATGAGTCCTAAAATTTAAGAGGAAGACATATGGCGTCTGGAACAAAATCTCTACAAAGTTGCGAGCGAGCAAAATGTTTTGTTGACCCTTTCACCTTTTAAATGCATAAATCGAATTTTGGTATAAATTTTCATATAATATCAGAAGAAAGTTATCATACCCTTTCCTTTTCTTTATTTTTCCCTATTTTTTATTGGTCGAGAATCTTTGCGGGCCATGGGGCAAAATTTCCAGATAGCTGCAAAAGAGTGAGGCGCCGAGCGATAAAACGTGACCTTGATTATACAGCTGTAATTTTTTGATAGAATTTGACATAATTATTCAGAAAATGATATTATGTCGCACCTTTTGTCCCCTATTTTTCCTCATTTCTTTTTGTTGTGAAAAAAATGAATGGGTCTATGACCTGCCAAGCCCCCCCCCCCCCTGCACCAGTACGCCAGTGTGAAAAACAGGCTCAAATTTTCGCACTAATATTCAAATTGATCGTAAACAAAAAACAGTGTTTGTGAAAGCACCTTTTGGCGGCATTACGCTCCACCACAATATATACAACGAAACCAATCATTCCACAGAATTTATAAGAGGCGGTATTTTCCACAACTATTTTACCTTTTTTTCTACGCCCACAACCCTCTTTTAAAATTATGAATGCGCATAATTGTGGTTTCAATGCGTGCTTACATATTCTGTACGTATCATTAGATTGATATTGTTTCCTTTACTTAGAGTTGAAGTACATATCTTTTCAACTTTCAGTAATCTAAGCTCAATTCAACAACGTATCAAATAGTTTCTGATTCCATGCCCAAGATGAAACACTTTGCCTAAAACACATCGACTAATATTAATAATAATAATAATAGCTAGTTTATACAATATTGTACACCATTGGCACCAACATAACTTACTGATAAACAAAAATGGTTTCAGTACGCTAATGCTATTCGATAAAGATTATTATGGCTGTGTAATTTATTATATACCAACAAATTTTAAAATGTTTCCATAGCTCTAAAGAAATATATATGCATCAAGAATACTAATGAAGCATATAGGCTCATGACAGGAAATTCATAAATGTTTGATTACGACAATGGTATGACATCCCCCCCCCCCCCAATCACACACCCTCACCAACCCACACACACATGCTGGCAAAATTCTAATGGAGTACATCACGTACATTGAATTATTGGTTGCGTATTTAAAATTCTGGATTTGAATGCACGAGAGATCGAAAGCCAGAACAGCATGAAAATCAGCATTTTTGCGAGAACCAATTTCTGCGAGCTTTATAAAAATAGGCAGTGCTCACCCAAGCGTAATAATCGGGCAATAATCGTACTGGCATCTGGTGGAAGAGACCTATGCCCAAGAATTTATGTGGAAATAAAATCCCCATATTGTAAATTTAAAAATTGAGGAAGTGTTAACTTTTTCATAAGCACTGTGTAGCAAGTTAATTCTGCTTGTTGATAAGTCGCTTGACCTGGAAAGGAGAAGCACGAGACCTAGTCGTCATACTCTCAGTTGTCGTGTGGGCGTCCACATGAAGAATAACAAGGTTTTCAAAGAAGCCACATTGTCATAGACTGGTCAAGTACTCGCGGCTTTGCTACTCGGAGCCTACAATTTAGTTTTGTAAAACCTTGTTCCCACTGTCACGATCGATTTGTGCCATGATTCAAACGACGTAGGCCTACTTTATCGTGGAGTAAACGTAGTCATTTTATCAGATCGGTCGTAGCAATCGTTTTGATCGTCGAATAATTTTGAATGGTTGAAAAAATTTCGCGATCAGTTACGAAAGGCTTTTGTAAAGGATCGCGCGACAGTGGGAACGGGGTTATAAAATAAGGAATGTTCATTTACATGGTATTAAGGCTGTTGAAGGGTTTCAATAACAGGAAATTGCTAAAAGCGGGAGTGATATTATATTTTTTTATTTTATTGATCTGTAGACGTACCCACACATGTACTGTCTCATATATTGTTTATGAAGCAATAGTACTGTCTGTCATACTGTGCAAATATGCACAAGTTTGTTCACTCCCTCTCTCTCTCTCTCTCTCTCTCTACCTAAAGGAAAGAAACTTTCACTCCTGGTGACCTGAAATCATCATCTCCGTCATCCATCATGCATTCGACATCGTCGACCACGGTACTCAACCCCCATCGCCTGCCGACCCCGGCTCAGACACCATGCCGGCATCACAACAGTCACCTACCCGGATACCTATCCGTACCGGGTCTCACGGCCAATGGTATCGGGTCCGATCTTTCACTGATATCCGGAGTTAGTAACATTCCCTTACAGGTGATATACGAATTTCTGTAAATTTGATTTCGCAAAATATTTGGCAAGCGAACATTCTTTAACAGTTGATTGGGTTACCTGTTGCGCAATATTATAGTAACTGACCAATCCCGATTTCACATCGAAAGCTCGAATTTTCCTTAAAACATTCGCATATTTGCTGCAAAATTAGATAAAATAAAAGAAATCCAGGAACTGAAATCATTTGATAAAGCGGCCTGCGTCCGTGTATTCCATTATATCTATTCGTGAGGATTACCTTCTAAAAACAATTTATCAGAATGCGAAGAGATTCCGGGGACACTACCGTATATAATGTTTTCTTTTTTTCTTCTTAACAAAGTAGAAGACTCGTCAAGAATGAGAAGATACTTGTATTTGAAAAAGGAACGTATAAATTACTTAAGGTAGATTAGGTAACTATCTAAATCTGAGTAGATTTTTTTAACAGTTCGATCTATCCACACATGAAAATAAAATTAAACGACATGCTGTATCAGAAAGCTTTTGAATATTTCATCATGTGGCATGATTATATCCAAATATATTCCTGGCCAAATCGCAGTGAGGTTTTATAAGTTCATAAAAAATGAATATGAAATTGTAATATCCCTCCTCCCCCCCCCCCCAAAAAAAAGGGGGGGGCATGTGGTAATTTTTCCCTACGCAAGATATAAGTATTTTAGATCATTTCTACAGAGCACCTTTTTATCTTCAAATCTTATTCATGGAAATTTTTTTACAGCTCTTCAGCGAAGGGCAGCGCATCACCGTCAAGGAGCGGGAATTTCTCGAGGCTGCGGAGAAGGGCGACAAAGCCACCATAGTTCGCTGCCTCCAGGGAGAGAATCCAGTCAACGTGAATGTCAGTAACCTCCTGGGGCGCAGCGCATTGCAGATGGCGGTAGATAATGAGAATCTGGAGATCGTTGAACTCCTGCTTGCACAGCCTGATGTGGAGATAGGCGATGCTCTACTCCAGGTAAATTGAAAGACAATATTAGGCTCTCACGTGAAATATATTTCAATCTTTTTCCACCAGCCATTATTAAAGTCCTATAAATACACGCGAATTACAGGGTTTGAGGGCATTTTGTCTTAACGTGCGTGGAAAAGGATGAATCAAATCATGAAACCATTGTCATGGTTACAGAAAGACTTCGAGTTGTGATCATATCGCGATCACCCATTCAGCAACAAGAATTCATGAATTGCTTTTAAATTGTTAGTATGATTGAAATACAACCCTTTATTTAATTGGCCTTGTATTGCCTTTCATACCATTATGGCATTCTTTTTTAATAAAATTTCGCACTAGACCTCAATATTTCAGTCCCCAGATTATTTTTTGAGGACATAGCTTACCAACATCTGAAAACACACGCACACAATGCATCTTTACGTTTGACATCAAAGAAATGTTTTTCAGAAAAGTATGTCACTACATAATCGAGGACCACCAACTTCATACACAGAGGATTATTTGAAATTTTACTATACAACCGAGGACATCTCATAATATCGTGAAACGAGGAACTGTACTCATAATGGGAGAAAACATATACATGTAATTTTGTACCGCGGACATCCACAAGATGCTCACTTTGTTATGTGTCCTAGGTCTAAATGTGAAATTCGTGTGTGTGTTTGTGCCCTCGTTTTCTATCATTATGGTAGAGCATGTCCCCATACACACATCCTGGACGCACCCTTTTTTCAATGCCTCTCTCTCTTTCTTCTTCCTGCTCTTTTCTTCCTCTTTTCAATTTGTCTCCTTTTCCACTACTTGATTTGTGCTTGTTTTACAGTTTTACATTGTACATAAATATTTCATACATTTCCACTGGCATAGGGGTAGTCGTCTCCCTGCCCTTCACCCCCCCCCCCCCCCATCAATGTGGCGCCGCCCCTGACCTACATGTTTCTCACATGAAAATTTCCAGGTGCTCTTCTAAGTCGGTAAGTTAGTCATACCTGAAGCCATATCTCAGTCTCATATTGTTTTTAGAGCCAACAAGGGAAATTTGTATGTAGGGGACGGAATATGCATTACGAAGACAATAATGAGGAAGCTAGATGTACATAGGGCATGGCAGAATCTAGGATGAAAACACGCAAGGGACGATCATCTAGGCCAAGGCGACTTAAGCATGGAATTGATGAAATTGATGAATATTGTATCTCGTGATAAAAGGTAGTAAAAAGATATGCGATTAAGAATTCGGCACGTGATCACTAATTTCCCGCGAAAAGTAATATATTTTCCCGCGCAAAGTAATTGCTTATGATTTAAACATCTTCAATGCTAATTTATTGACGTATTTTTCCTTGAGGGGCGTCTGAGGCAGAATGCATTTGTTATCATGGAAACGAATCTCGTTAAAAGATATCACTTCAATCAAAATGGATTTCCGTATGCGAAACTGATATATAACGTCAATCTGATATTTAACGATATGAGCGACTTCGTAACGAAATCATATACTTCTCATTTGCCTGTATGGCGAACAAATTAGCTGCACTATCAAACGGTCTTCGCTGAAAATTACAGTTGAGTTCAATATGTGTCTTCATTAATATTTTCATCTTGAGGAAGGCAGGAAAATTAAAGAATCGATTTTATGTGAAATCGAGGCTGTCGACAAAGTTCTGATAGATCTGTATGGAGAACGAAAGTGCGCCTAGATTTGTCTTCCGATGTATGTTGTTTGCTCTCTTCATGGATAAAGTCTGGAAGATTGCTGGAATATCAGAATGAAATGCTCATTTTTCTAAGCAGTTGCTTTCTTATTTTGGTGCAGGCGATACGCGAAGGAGTCTACCGGATGGTGGAGATGATGGTGAACCACCCGAGTATTTCCCGCCAGATGCTCGGGGAAGGATGGGCATCGGCCAACAAGTCCCGCCACCAGGAGAGCTCGGACTACTCGCCGGACATCTCGCCGGTGATCCTGGCGGCCCACTGCAACCAGTTCGAGATCCTCCAGCTTCTCCTCACCCGTGGCGCCACCATCTACAAGCCACACCCGTGCGTCTGCGCATGCGCGGTGTGTGAGGAGAAGCAAAAGCAGGATAGCTTGCGCTACTCGCTGGACCGCATCAACACGTATCGCGCCCTCGCGAGTCCGGCTTGGATCTCGCTGACAAGTTGTGATCCCGTTCTCACTGCCTTTAAATTGAGCTGGGAGTTGCAACGACTGGCCATGCGGGAAAATGAATTCAAGGATATCTATTTGACGCTCAGTGAGCAGGCAAAAGGTAAGACTAGATCATGTGATAATGAAGATAGAAGCAACATTGCTGTTGTGATGACGTAATGACAATAATACCATATAAGAATAAGAGTGGAGATGATCAAAATTACGATGACGTTGATAATGATGTCGGTGATGGTAATGATAATGGTGTTGATAATGATGAAGATGATGATAATTATAAAAATGAAGAAAATTTTGACGATGATGATGATGATAAAAATAAAAGTGATAATAATGAACAGGATGATAATCATGATAACGATACTAATGAAAAAAACTAAGATGTTGACGAAAATCATAATGATAATACTGAATAAGATGTGTATGGTGATAATGACGGTTATGATGACGAAGATGTTTATGATGACGATTTTAAAGGGATGGTCCGGGCTGAAAATATTAATATCTTAATACATATAGAGAAGAGTTCACTGAGCAAATTGCCGAAAATTTCATCAAAATCGGATAACAAATATTAAAGTTATTGAAGTTTAGCAGTATTTTGTGAAAACAGTCATCATGAATATTCATTAGGTGGACTGATGATGTCACATCCCCACTTTCCGTTTTCTTATGTTATTACATAAAATCATAATTTTTTTCATTATTTCATACTTGTGTGAATAATGAAATAAGTTGCAGCAATAAATATCTAATGCACTAAATCAGTTGTCAATCCAATTTTTCTAGTTCTTGGAGGAAAAAATTTGAATAAACCTAATTTCATATAATAAAATACAAAAGAACAAGTGGAGATGTGACATCATTAGCCCACCTAATGAATATTCATGACGACTGTTTTCACAAAATATGGCTAAACTTTAAAATTCAATCACTTTGTTATTTGTTATCCGATTTTGATGAAATTTTCGGCATTATGCTCAGTGAATTCTACTCTATTTATAAAGCTATAAATATTTTCAGTCCGGACCATCCCTTTAATGATGATGATGGTGAATGGTGGCGATGATGATGATGTTGATAATGATGATAATCATAACAATAATTATAACTCTGGCAGTCTCGCCTGCATCATTCACAAAAAGCACCATTCATAATTATGGTGATAAAATACTATGTTTATTGACCCTAAATGACAGTTGACCTTGATTGTGATACCGAAGACTGCGTGCAAGACGATCAGTGATACTTGATTACCCTTATGTCCTCATTTCATGAACTAGATCCATAAACTTTCAAATTTATGATGGCAATTTACAAATACCTACAACACGGTCAAAGTTCATTGATCTTGGTCATGTGACCTGAAACTCCCAAATGATGTTCAGTGATACTTGATTACTCTTAAGTCCAAGTTTCATGAACCAGATCCATAAATGAATACGATGTTGTTGTTGATGATGATGATGATAAAAATAAAAGTGATAAGAATGAACAAGATGATAATCATAATAATGATGTTGACGATGATGATAATGACAATAATGAATAAGGTGATGATGATGATAATGAAAATGAATAAGATGATGTTGATGATGATAACAATGATAAAAACGTATAAGATATTGATGTTGGTGGTGATAATTACAAAACTAAGAGGTTGATTATGATAATATTGAATAATATGTGTATGGTAATGATGATGACGATAATAGACCTTATACCATTAAAATAATCGATAATTGTATCAATTCCATAACGATAAATTGATTATTACATGTATATGAAGGTTGACCATGCAATATCGTCCAACCCTGTCTTATCACATCATTTAGCAATACGATGGTGCTATTACTGGCGTATAAATGGTCAAGCTTGAGAGTCATGCCCCCCCCCCCCCCACAGGAAAAAAAATTACAACCAAGGAAAAATGGAAGGAAAATGAAGGAAAAGGATGAAATATGATATCATTAAAAAAATATTCGCCCTCCCTCATGAAATGAAGAAGTAAGCACCAAAAAAAATAAAGTTAAAGGGTTAAATTCTGAAAGGAATAGAATTTGACAGTGTGAAATGAAATATAACAATTTTGAGCAAAGATATCGTAAATGAAATTAATTGATTGCAGTTTTGTTCATAATACAACGGGTCATAAACTTATGATGACACAGTCATTTTTGTTTAATCGACACATATAGCCGTGTACACAACGCAAATATAAACATGTAGATATACTCACTTAAAAGAAAAGTTATTATTTTGATATTTCTCAAAAAAATAAAATAGTAAAGAATAAAAAAGATGACGGAACGGAAAAGAGAAGGACAAAGAAATAAAGCTGTGAATGTAAAAAAAAAGAATAAGGATTCCAAACTAGCGCAATAATGATGTGGAGCTCATCCGGCATCGTGCAACGAAATTTAACACAATTTTTAATTTCAGCCCAGTTGACACTGAAGTGAATTATATTGGTGACATAAATTGAGGAAACAGAATTGAAATTGATGAAAAAATGACAGAGAAGAAATTTTCGTTTTGAAAGATATGCATAAATTAGCCTATTTAATGAGTTTCAAAATTTTGTGTTGAAATTTTGTATCCCCACCTAGAGCTATCATATAAAGCAAACAAAATTGAAATTGATCAACAAATGAAGGAGAAAAAGCATTTTTTGTGATTTATGAAAAAACTTTGCATAAATTAGAATAAATAATTTTCTAATCAAAATTTCAAAATTGTGTATGGAAGTTTGATGACCCTCATGTAGCTCTACCATATGGATGAAAATAATTTTTGAAAGCTTTTTTTGTGCTTATGAATAGATTTCGCAAAAATTAGCATAAATAATTTTCTACTCAAAGATTCTAGATTCTGTGTACAAGTTTGGTGGACCTTATGCAGCTCTACCAGATGGAAGAAAAAAAAATCAAAATAGGTCAACATATAAAGAAGAAGAGGCATTTTCTATGATTTATGAATAAATTTCGTACAAATTAGCATAGATAATTTTCTACTCAAAATTTCAAAATTCTGTGTAGAAATTTGGTGAACTTTATGAAGCTCTACCAGATGGAAGAAAAAAAATCAAAATCGGTCAACAAATAAAGAAGGAGAAGCATTTTTTGTGAATTTTGAAAAATGCGCATAAATTAGCATATTTAATGAGTTTCAAAATTATGTGTAGAAGTTTTGAATCCCCCACCTAGTGCTATCACAACAAGCAAACAGAATTGAAATCAGACTTGAAATGACGAAGAAGAAGCATTTTGAAATTGTGGACGGACGACAGACGACGGACGCCACGCCATAAGCTCATCTGGCCCTTCGAAAATTCCGCCCAACAGGTTGATACAAGCCGGTATACTCCTCTGAATTCGATTGCATAAATCATGTTGGAAAATATATTAGGGACATTTAATTACGTCTGTATTCTGTGATGACAGTCGAGCTTATTTCCTCATGATACTAAATCTCATAAATGATCTACATATTGTTCACCTTGGCAAAAATCAACAAGTCATGGTGGTACCGTAGACATGATAATATCACGGTACCATTAATTTAGTAAACAGCTTATGATTGGCGAGGAAACTTCGTATTCAGCTCGCGCGGTAAATATATCACTTGTTTTGCGCATGCTATTTTGACCAATTAAGTTCGTCACAAGAAAGTGCGTTGCAAAATATTTAAAACTGACTTTAAAGGTGGGGGTATATATCCACCCCTTCCAATCGCCCTCCCCCTTTAAAAAGTCAACCTTCGTGGTGAAAACTTTCTCTTTTTTTTATCACTTTCGCCTAGTAGGCCTACGTGATAATAACTCCCTCCCCGCCTTCACTTTTTCTTTTGAATGCTTTATTATGAACGAATGTAACATAATAGATTCATTATAGAAAAGGGAAATTTCTTAAGTCTGAAGACATAAATCATATATGAATTATTGTCATTTTTATTATCATTTTATAAATATTGTGAAAATCCACGTAAAGGAAAGGAAAAATTCCATTAAAAGTCACATCAACAGTGAACAAGCCTAGGTTAAACAGAATTAATTACAATGAAAGTCATGGGCGGCATTTAGGGTATTTACTCTGTGATGATATGGCCCAAACATGACTTTAATTGTTTCTTAAGATAGGAAAGTTTTTTTTTCTTCATTCGACTTAGTCACATCTATCCGTACTCTTTCTGTTATCGTCGTTGCATAATTTTTTTTTAATTTTATAACCTAAAAAATCAAAAGGGCCGTTGCCCTCCCCCCCCCCGTAGCGCTACCCATGCTTTATAATTCTGAATTGATGCAACGAACCAAGTTTTCCCAGACAATGTCAGTTTCCATGCTTGCATAAGTCTTTGTTTGTGATCTTTCTTTTTTTCTGTTGCCATATTTCGTTCATTTGATATCCATGTTCCCTGATCAATCCTGTACTACTTCCGCCACATAAATTTTCAAATATTTATTTTCCTGATTAAGTTCGCAAGGTTGAATGGAGTCAAACCGTTACACTGTGTGGGTGTGAGGGTGTGTGTGTGTTTGTTTTAATCTACCTTTTTTTGTTTACAATTTTAAAAATTTTCTATGTGAATCAATTACCTTGTACAAACATTTGTAATTCAGTATTTCGCTGCAAGGAATATAAAATGTACTGGTATCAATGAAACACATTATTATTTTCATTTCGTTTAATTTCCACATTCAAATCTTAAGATAAAAACAAACATAATCAGTATATGACAAACAAGCACATATTTCACATGAAATATGACAAAAGCTGAAAATGATTAAAATGGAAGAGGGCTACATTTCTAAATTAATAGAATCTCTTACTTTCTTTTCTCTCTCGTTCGAGCAGCCTATGCCGTCGATCTTCTCGAACAATGCCGAAGCTCTGAGGAGGTCATCGCCCTACTCGACAAGCAGAGCTCGGAGGACGATGACGACGAGGGATACGGGTCGGACGAGATGAACAGCGGGAAACTCACTTTATCCCGGCTCAAACTAGCTCTAAAATACGACCAGAAACAGGTCTGTCTTATGCGTCTTATTTGATTGAGTATTGTTTGATTTATTGTAATGTCGCATTATGGTTTATAAGCGCGATTGCCATTTTATGACAAAGAACCCCATTTCTTATAGAAGAACAATGACACGTGTTAATGCCGCTGAATTCGGATTTCCGCCACATCATGCATTTATGGTTGGTTTTGAACATAATTCATATAGATTTTATTTAAAAATATAACAATTTTAAAACAAATGATCACTCTAAAAGTGAAGACTCTTTCAATTTACCAAGACACAATACATAAATATATTAATATAAGCTCAAACGACTTACATTAATCTTCCCTTACCCTTCAGTTTGTAGCACATCCCCATACGCAACAGCTCCTGGCATCTATTTGGTACGAAGGTCTACCGGGATGGAGGCGGCGTAACTGGTTCGTCAAGAGCCTTATCTGCAGCGCTTTGATCTGCCTCTTCCCCATCATGGCCCTCTACTATCTGATATTTCCTCGGACCCCGATAGGGACGTTGCTGAGGTCACCGTTCATGAAGTTCTTGAACCACAGCGCCTCCTTCATCTTCTTTCTTCTCCTCCTCGTCATGGCGTCGTCGGCCGTCAGTGTGAGCTCGGACCGGGGTCGCGCACCGGACACGACCGAAGGCTTCATCCTTATCTTCGTATTTGGTAACTATTTTGATATCAATCTTGGTTAGCACTTATAATACATGAATCTGACCTGAGATGGCTGTAACTAATGGCGACCTTCACTGGGGTCTTCCCAAGAAGACAAATTAAGCACTCTCAATGGATTATGCAATGAGCCAGGTGTGTTGCTACGTTAGTGCTTATGTCATCGTTTGAATTCCCCCGGTTGGATTCCTTCAATTCCAAAACACCGACATCCTTTATGAGACGTCTCTGTACAAAGGATGACCTAAATACGCGCGTCTGATTGGCTCAGAGGCGTCAGAGAAAATTAGTCAATGACATCACTGGCAAGATGATTCATGAAACAATCTACCGGGGGTCGTTTCATACATATGCTTACAACTATGGTAACTCGTGGCCCTGGAAAGCGGGGCGGGGGTGCTGAAGCATCCCTAAGATTTTCCTCGGGGGTGCTACGATTATTATTCTCTGACTACAGAGGCAGCACTCCAAGATGTTCTGGAAGGTGTGTAAAAGTGGGAAATGTAATCAAAATGACCTTCATTTTTTAGTTAAATCCTTTTTTCTTTCTTTCTTTTCAAATTTCTCGGGACCAATTTGACATCCACTCTGTATTGAAAACTTCTTTGGACTAAAATTACCTCAATTTTTATTTTCACATTTTTTGAACCACAATGAACTCGATTTTGTAGTGAAAACCTTTTTTTAAAATCAAATTTACATCAGCACCCCCAGTCAAAAAAAAAAAAAAAAAATTGCCATTATGAAAACTATTGCGATAGCCTTGATTTTTATTGGCTGCAGAGCCCTGTTACCATGGTAATTGCAAAAGGGACAAAGTTACAATAGTTGTAGCTCTGTATGAAACGGACCCCTGGGGAGCATTTCATGAAAGGACTGATCTGACGTTTTATTCGACACGTCCTGTTTTATCCGACTGTTAACACATTAAAGCGCTTCTCAGCCAATCAAAATCAAGGGAATTAGTTTTCAGATCTGACAACTTGTCGGACGATAAATGTTCACGCTCCCCGAGCCTGGACCCTGTCTTACAAAGAGTTGAGATAGATTCAAATCAAACTGCGATTGATCTGGGCCCCATGTTACAAAGAGTTACGGTTGTGGAAATCCATCAGCGTCATAATTTTTCCTACAGAAAATTTGCACTATGTCCTATGTAAACAAAGAGAAGCACAGTGAATTTACAAGAAAACAATGAATTCATGAATACACATCATAGTTAGAAAATATTTTGAACAAACATGCATGATGGATGTTGATGTTGCTGGCCATCCAGAGTTGTGATTGATCGGATCAATCGCAACTCTTTGTAAGACGGGACCCTGGGGTCCGTTTCATAAAGATTTACAACTCTTGTAACTTTGCCATTGCATTATGGAAACTACCAGGGCTCAGCAGCCAATCGAAATTAAGGTTACCATGATAATTGTCATAATGGCAAAGTTACAGCAAATGTAACTCTTTATGAAATAAAGCACACAAAGTTAGATCAATTGCAATTTGAGTTTGATTTGAGTTGAACCTATTAGTAAGACGAGCCCCTTACCTGGGCCCCGTCTTTCAAAGATTTATGATTGATTCAATCAATCGTAACTCTATGGAAATCCATCAGTGTCATAATTTTTTCTACAGGAAATTTGCAAAATGTCCTTTGTAAAAAAAAAGAACACACCAAACTGTCAAGAAATTAATGAATTTATGGATATACATTCATATCTAAAACATTTTTTATAAACAAACAGGCATTTTTTTGTTGACTTTGCTGGCATTCCATAGTTGTGATTGATCCGATCAATCGCAACTATGGAAAGCCAGCAATGTCAGCATATAAAAATGCATGTTTGTTCATAAATTTTTCTAGATATGAATTTATATCTATACATTCATTGATTTCTTGACAATTTGATGTGTTCTCCTGTGTTTACAAAGGACATTTTGCAAATTTCCTGTATAAAAAATTATGACACAGATGGATTTCCATATAGTTACGATTGATTGAATCAATCGCAACTCTTTGTAAGACAGGCCCCTGGTCTACTGTTATTCATATTCCAGGTATGATCTGGGCTGAATGCAAACAGCTCTGGGAGGAAGGCCTTCGAGCTTACATTAGGCAATGGTGGAATTGGCTAGACTTCATCATGCTTTCATTGTACCTCTGCACATTCAGGTAAAGTATACTGGGAGTTATACCTCGGTCACATTCTCCCTCCGGCGGCCATACGGTAGTCTGCAGGCACAGACTCTGATTGAAATTTTGATCAACGAGTGTGTATCCACGCAAAGACTAGCACATACAAAACTGAGGGCCTTCAGTACACAAGGCATGAGTAGGCTGCAATTCAGGCACTTTACTCGAGTGAAGGGTTTGCACAGCAGACTAGCCGTACGGCGAGTCGAAAACAGCCGTTTTAACATTTTTTTGTACCGCGGCTACATATAGGTGGTTTGAATAAAACTAAATATAACGGCCGTTTCGACCGCCGTACGGCCGCCGTTGGGGAAATGTGACTGATTATAATGCTACAAGTTATATAAGGGAGTTTTCGCTATACAAGACGGTGGATGGATTCAAGAACATAATGTAGAACATGACTTGTGTTTTTTGTCAAATGCCCGTCATGATAAAGAGCGAACATTTCATTTCGTTTATTTCCGTTTCCAATGATTACAATATATGTCATTTCGTACTTCTTTAGAATCGATAAAACATAATAACAACCATTGACCAAGAAGTCTTTGTCGAAATTTGGTGAATTAAAATGGCAGTTAATTCCTTTACTCTGGACAAAGGACATAATTTTGCAATTTACATCAGCATTGAAACCTAAAACGAAACTGGTGGCCGTTCCATAATGCTGTTCGTAAGTTAAGAGCGACTTTAAAAACGACTGGTGAACCTTTCTTACGCGCTTAACCATCGCCAATGAATATACCATTTACCACAAGAAAGGATCATCAGTCGTTCTTAAAGTCGCTCTTAACTTACGAACAGCTTTATGAAGCACCCACCAGCTGTCCCGGTTCGCCAATCGACAAAAATATCCCAGCTGTTCAATACCATTTGACGGGCATTTTCAATAGATTTACTGTGATCTTGAATCCCCGTACGTCGCGGAGCAAAAGTGCTTTATTGCAATAGCAACGGTAAAATGTGAGTATTTTTTTTAGCAAGATAGCAGTTCATTTAGATATCAAGTTTTCAATTTCTAACAATAATTTTAAATCATTATTCAGGAGTTTTAGAAATAACATATACTATAGGCGCCGCTTTCCCGACGGCGGCGGCGTCGTCAACATTGAAATCTTAACCTAAGGCCCCTAAGGTTGAGTTTTTGAAATGTCGTCAGAACTGAGAAAGAATATGGACCTAGTTCATGAAACTTCGATATAAGGCCAGGGTAATGGTGTATTACTAAAGATCCTGCCTGAGTTTCAGGTCACATGACCAAGGTCAAATGTCACTTGGGGTCAACGAACTTTGGCCATGTTGCGGGTATTATTTTGTGGAATTGTCATCATAACTTGCAAAATTTACGGATCTAGTTCATGAAACTTGAACATAATGAGCAATTAAGTATCCCTGAATATCCTGTGCGAGATTCAGGTCACATGAAGCTCAAAATGTCATTTAGGGTCAACGAACTTTGGTAATATTGGGGGTATTTGTGGAATTGTCATCATAACTTTAAAAGTTTATGGATCAAGTTCATGAAACATAGACATAGGGTAATCAAGTATGGATGATTGCTTTGCACACGTCTTAGGTCACATGATCATGGTCAAAAGTCATTTTAGGTCAATGGACATAGTATTTTATTATCATATGAATGTTTTGTTTTGTGAATAATTATTAAATAGCTGTTTTCAAAGTCAGCACTGCTGCTACTAGTATATCGAATCGCGTAATGCAGGCGAGACTGCCAGCGGCGTTCCACTTGTTCAATTTTACATTGAAAGTCACAAAATTTCTGTTAATATTTATCATTGTTATATTCGGTCTTTGCATGTAGTTATGCAAAAAGGTATACAAACATGTCCACGAATAATTCCGTATAGTAATCATTTTCTAAAATCAATTATCAATAAGGAAATAATTGCATAATTTATCAGCAATTCTTCCAAAGTTATAAACATGGTCACACGAAGATGAAATATTATATTGAAATGGTATTTTACAAATAGCAAAGGTATTTCGCTGCTTGTTTTTATTTTGGGGGGGTTTTATGTTCTTGTTTTGTTTTAGTTTTACTTCTGACGATCACTAATGATAGTATCGGCGCGTGATTCGTAAAAATACAGTTTGCTTTTTCATTCTCAGTATGGTTGTTTTCTATCATTTCTGCAACTGAGAAAATTGTACATTATATATGAAAAAATGTTTGCGGAATTCTGAGACTTGCACAACAACCATGTAAAGTATAAACTTTTCTTTGAATAAATGAACACCGGAGACCGCAATCGTGAGTGGTTAATCTTGAAATTGATTGCGGCCTCATAAAATAATTTCGTGATGTAATTTATAAAATAAGTAATGATGCATTACACTCGCTTGATTAAAAAATACGTCTGGAAATATAAAGAAATATCACCAAAAAATACACCAAGCGATCTGGAATAAAACTATAATGATATATGATAACCTCCTCTTCACGAATGATGTTTTAAGATGATTAGGTCATTGCACGCTGAATTAATTCTAAGGGAATAATAAAAATGACATGTTTATTCTATTTTATTTGAAACAAGATATTCATATTGATCTGTTGATATTAACAATTATTGTGCATATAATAATGTCCCAATAACTATAGCCATTAATAAGCCTCTCCAGTATAAATGTAAATGACTAAAGACTAATTATTACGATTGTTGAATCATATTAATTGTACGACAAATGTGTAAAATTGCAACATTGGCGTGGCAAGGGTTAATAGATAAAGTGTCAACTATTTTATTTATGCATCCGGATATATTATCTGCGATGCTGCCATTTTAAGCCTTGCCAGGCTAGAGGAAGATGCAATTTTATTTATTTAAAAAAAAACTTGTTCCAGATTTTTAAAAAATAATACATTTCCTTCCCTCTTGCTGATCAATGGATAGTCTACGCTTGGTAGCAGCAATCCAGTTTAATCGTGGGAAGTACAATGACGGTTTGACCCGAGCCGACTGGCCTGCCGCCGACCCGACCCTCCTCTCCGAGGGCGTCTTTGCCATCGCAAACGTGTTCAGTTTTGCTAGGATCATCTACCTCTTTCAGGTATATATGTGCAGTCGGACGCGGCACCGAGGGGGAAGGGGGGCAGGGGTGGCCACCCCCACGATATTCCAAAAAAAATTGTGTCGTAGCTTTGTTACGATTTTCCATGTAATGAAGAAAAAAATGTCTCGGGTCGTGGGGTTGTTGCTGGGTTTTTTTTTTTTAGGGGTAGTTCGAAGGACAGAGGCCCTACATGGGAGGTGGACATCAGAAGGCAACCATCCTATTGCTTTAAAATGTGGGGGGTATTTAAAAGGGGAAGAAAATGGAATAAAGAAGAAACATAATAACAAAAGAAAGGTCTGGACCGTGTACTCCTTTGTTTATTGAGAATGAAATAAAATTATTATTGTATTATTGATAATAAAATAAAATACCTAGGCGCTTCCCCTGCATAGAGTGAATTTCTTTGCAAAAATTATACCAATCATATCATTCATCATGAATTATTATAAATTTGTAAATTATGGAGTTATACTTTTTTTTAAGAGTCAACGATGTATTTCTATGGTATTCTGTTTTGTTTATCAACTATGATTTTTTTTTAATATTTTGTTTTGCTCCCCCTTCACTTTTGCGCCTTGAGCATCTCTTACGAGATGGATTTGGCGCCTAATAAATTGCATTTATCATTATTATTATCATCATTATTATTATTATTTAGTTATTTATTTATTTATGTATTTATTTTAAACACCAAAATAAAATCAGGGTGCACCTCTTTTTACTGTATTTTTGGGGAGGGGAGGCAAGATAACGAGTTGAATAAACTTAGTAAGTCGATTTGTTTGAGACAAGATGACGAGTTGAATAAACTGATCAAGTTGATTTGTTTGGGACAAGAAGATAAGATGAGGAGTCGAATAAACAGAGCAAGTCGACTTGTTTGGGACAAAATGACAAGTTGAATAAACTTAGCAAGTTGATTTGTTTGGGACAAGAAGACAAGAATGATGACAAGTCGATCGAACTGAGCAAGTCGACTTGTTTGTGACAAGAAGACAAGATGACGATTTGAATAAACTTTTTAAAAAAACTTAGCAAGTCGACTTTTTTGGAACAATACAACAAGATAACGAGTTGTTGAAACTCTGCATATCGACTTGTTCGGGACAAGAAGACAAGATGGTGAGTTGTTGGAACTTGACAAGTCAACTAGTTAGTGCAAGAAGACAAAATTTGACTTGTTCGGGACAAGAAAAGGTGACAAGTTATTGGAACTCTGCATATATCGACTTGTTTGGAACAATGAAACAAGATAATGAGTTGGTGAAACTCGGCAAATCGAGTTGTAGTCCAGTCATTTTAACTTATCACTTGGAACAAATTGCAACAGAATTTCTTCCAATGCAGAACATTTCTTTGAGGTCCATAGAAGACCATAGTAAAAGTCCTTAGAAAATCCAAATAGGGGAAAGTGTTCTAATTTTCATAAACATAATGGTTAGTTTTGGTCATATTCGCTCATTTAGTTTACGTAGTAGACGACGCTAGTGTATACTATTTACTCAGACCCGATTGCAAATCAAATCAATTCCGGACTCGATACTACTTTAAATATTGGCTTTCTCAAACTATATAGCTCTATTATAAAAATGAGTAAGTAAAGATTTATACTACAAGAACATTGTTTCTATCAACATTAAATGCATAAATTCGATTCTGTTTGGACTGTATTATTGTTTAAAAGAAAGGGTCTAGGCACGGAAACTATTTTATGCTATGGTATACAATTTGTCAGGAGTTTTGATTTTTACTTTTCCATCCTGTGTCCAGACCTTTTTGGTGACGTTGTACACCCAAATATGGCATTTTCTGCCTGCTCGATTTCAGAGTTCAAGAGAAAAATGAAATGTAGCCGTTGGACCGGTCATATACTATTACTATTATTATACTACCGAGGTCACCCACCCGTTTTCCGTATGTTATCAATTTTTTACATATAGACGAAACCTATTATTTCATCTCTAAGTGGTTTCAAAAAATAAAAGTGACTTCACTATATAGCAGAAATGCCTTTATGCCTGAATGGGGGGGGGGGCAAAAACTGTGATTTTTTTTTAGGGGAAATAGACAAAAGGGTGGGGAGACTTCGGCAACCCCTGAGGGGTAGGCTTTGCTGTGCCAGCACTTCTTTATATTTAGCTGATAGAGGAAAATCTATTTTTCGGCCCCAAGTGCTTACAAAACAATGAAAGTGGTTTACTGCCTCAATGTGGCTTAAAAATGGCAGATTTTACAACAAATTGGCAAAAAAAGGGGGTTGGTGACTTCGGCAGCCCCCTGAAGGGGTAGGATTTGCTGTGCCATCACTTCTTTATATGTAACTGATAGCGAAAAGCCTACTCTTTTGCCTCCAAGTGATTTAAAGACAATAAAAGTTGTTTTCTGTAGCAAAAACACCATTTTGTCACATTAGATAAGGGCGGTACCTTCGACAGGCTCTTGCGGGATTATGCTTTAAGGTGCCCGAACGTTATTGCATGCAGAGCAATGCTTCCTCTAACTTTTCCAAGAGATTTTATTAACATAAAAGTTGTTATATAGAAAATGCAATTTTCCCACATACCCATCTAAGTAATACACGTTTCTATCGCTATGCACATTACATGTATTTCTTCGTGTTAGTCACATCAATTTAATCTACGATATCAATAGTGTGACTGAGACACGGAGGTTGGTTTTTTGGTGTAATTTTATCGCAATATCGAGTAATACATTCGGAGGTATTTGCCCTTTATCTAAGCAAGCTAAGACATTGAAGGGATGGTTCGGGCTGAAAATATTTATATCTAAATAAATATAGTAAAATTCACAGAGCAAAATGCTGAAAATTTCATCAAAATCGGATAACAAAGTTATTGAATTTTAAAGTTTATCAATATTTTTGTGAAAACAGTTATATGCACATCGTCGTAAATATTCATTAGGTGGGCCGATGATGTCACGTCCCCACTTTCCCTTTTCTTATGTATGTTATAACATGAAATCATAAATGTTTCATTTTTTCATACATGTGTAAATGATGTGTCTCCATTATGATGAAATAAGTTGCGGCAATAAATAACTAATGCACTTAATCAGTTTTCAATCCAATTGTTTAAGTTCTTGCCAGAAAATTTTTTAATAAACCTTATTTCATATACTAAAATACAAAAGAACAAGTGGGGATATGACATCATCAGCCCAGCTAATGAATATTCATAAAGACATGCCTAGAACAATTTCACCGGAATAATGCATATCTTTAAAATTCAATAACTTATTATTTGTATATTGTTATTTGTTATCCGATTTTGATCAAATTTTCAGCATTTTGCTTTGTGAATTTTACTCTATTTATTGAGATAGAAATATCATGAAGCATATCAATATTCTCGTTACTATATCCCCTTTCGTGTCGAATGCTGATATTTTGCATTAATTATTGATGTTAATGATTAAACAGAAAGATATCAATGCACATGCACATTTTTGAGCAAATGAAAATTTCTGCATAAATTCTCACATTTTTTGAAAAAATATTAACCGGACATTCCAGAAAACGATTGCAATCTATTTCTAATATCTAAATCATCGTGAAATGCGTATTAATTTAAGATTTTCCCATTGTCTGTGCAAAAAAATATGACAAAATATTAAGGATAAGGCATATCAATTAATTTTGGCAGCCATCTTCGATTTATGCAAATTAGATGCCTTTCCCCTATTCGGATAGTTTGGGACTTTTAGTATGTTGTAATAGGGACCTCACAGAAATGCATTGTGGAAAAAAAATATGTTGCAATTTGTTCCAAGTTAGGCAAAATTTTAAGCTAAAATGACTTGGCTATTGTTAAGGACAAGAAGGCAAGACGACCAATTGTTAAAACTAGGAAAGTCGAATCTAACAAATCCTCATCTTATCTTTCTCGTCCCGAAACAGTTGAGTTGCCAGGTTTCAACTACTCATCCTGTCTTTTAATCCGTCTTCTCATCCTCTTACTTCGTCATCCTAAGCTTCTTTACACTGATCATTCGCGGAGACGTCTCGGCTTTATTGAATGTTTCGGGAACTGCGTTTATCCAATGTATATAGCTCTTATTCATGTACCTCAATTATACATGTTAAACGATGTGATAATATTTTGTAAAACAAACATACTTTTGTAATCGACGATTAATAAATACGAAATTAATCGAATTCCACTAAATTTTATTTTTTCCACAGGCTAATCCTTACTTGGGTCCTCTCCAAATATCACTCGGCTGCATGTTAATAGACATAGCAAAGTTTCTCCTCATTTTTTTCCTCGTCCTATGTTCGTTCGCATGCGGCCTCAACAAACTTTATTCAGACTATCTGAGCAGTTTCAAAAAAAGGTGTACGGCCGAAGAAGAAGAGGGGGCGTACTGTTTGGCATTGCAAAATAACGACTTTGACGGGTAAGCAAGGGGTGTTTCGCAAACCTTCTTGTCTGATTTTTTTTATATAATATAATCAAATTTTTCTTAACCCAGGGGCAGCAGAACGGTTTTGAAAGTGCGAGGGGGGCGTGCTGAGCCAAAAGTGGGCGGTTGATCATGCATGCAAAAAATCACAATCAGATGTTCATTTTTACGTTTTTGTACACGTTTCCGCAGCCCCTGTAACCAATCAGATGGATGTATTTCTATAGCTTATAACAGATGTCCGTGAAAATTACTGGCACGGTGCTCCCGTGAAATGGATGTAAATAGCGGAGGCGTAGAAAACATCACCTTTTAAACTTTCACACTCTACATATTCTTGTAAAAACATGTCAAAACATTACATTTATTATATGATAATCGATTTGAAAAATAAAAAGAAACTGTCATTGAATTTGCAAAAATTCAATTGACAACTTTCTTAAAGTCGAGGTGGGACAATGACTTTCTTCCATACCTTATTCGAAGGATTCCACTACTGCATGGCCTTCTGATTTTTAGACCTTTTAATAAAGCGATTTCAGCTGAAAGAGTATTTACCACATTCATCCAATATTTTGTGATTGTCTCAATAATAACTAAGACGTAATTATCCCATTGTTATGTTCAAGTTTACAGGCTAATGTGTAAATTGCATTTTTATTTCGAGAAAATTATCAGTCTTTGACTGAATTGGGATCAAGTCTACAAATTTTGGAAAAGGAAATACACTCGTACGTCTATTTAACACTTCATGAGAAGAAAGCCAGTTATGACTTTAAATGAATATGATAATGATGACAACAATAAAACTAATTCTTACCGACGAATCCTAATTTTCAAATATATTTGTTCACATCACATTTCAACTTCAAACCGTACTATTTTCTTTGAAATGTATATATTTTTTCCTCTTTTAAACAGACTCTCTAGAACATTGTTAACTCTTCTATGGGCGCTGTTTGGCTTGGTCCAGAACACAGCACCAAAACTGAACAAAGAGGATTCAGAACGAGATTATTTTGTCGAGCAAGTTGGAGAGTTATTGTTCCTGGTATACCACCTCATGTCAATCATAGTTCTTCTCAACATGCTGATTGCTATGATGAGCAACTCTTTCCAAATTATCGAGGTGAGGAAGTGAATGATGTTCAAAACCTTTTCAGAGTGGCAAAGCTATTGGTTTCAATTCAGTTAAATTTCAATTCTATTTGATTTCCATTCAATTCAAATTAAATTGAAGCAAATTCAATCCAATCAAATTCAATTTAATTCAGTTCAATTGTTTAACAAGTTGGAGAGTTATTGTTCCTGGAATACCACCTCATGTCAATTATAGTTCTTCTAAACATGTTGATTGCTATGATGAGCAACTCTTTCCAAATTTATATTGAGGTGAGAAAGTGAATGATGTTCAAAAGCTTTTCAGAGTGGCAAAGCTATTGATTTCAATTCAGTTTGATTTCCATTCAATTCAAATTTAATTGAACCAAATACAATCCAATTAAATTCAATCCAATTAAATCCAATCAAATTCAATTCAATTTGATTCAGTTCAATTCAGTTCAATTGTTTAACAAGTTGGAGTGTATGTGTTCCTGGTGGGTGTTTCATAAAGCTTTTCGTAAAGTTACGAACGACTTTACGCATGACTGGAACATGTTCGTATGTCTTAACTCAATTACACAGGGATATCACATAGCACAAGAAAGGATCACCAGTCGTGCGTAAAGTCATTAGTACCTTACGAACAGCTTTATGAAACACCCACCCGGAGTACCACTTCATGTCAATTATAGTTCTTCTAAACATGTTGATTGCTATGGTGAGCAACTCTTTCCAAATTTATATTGAGGTGAGAAAGTGAATGATGTTCAAAACCTTTTCAGAGTGGCAAAGCTACTGATTTCAATCCAGTTAAATTTCAATTCAATTTGATTTCCATTCAATTCAAATTTAATTGAACCAAATACAATCCAGTTCAATTCAATCAAATTCAATTCAATTTGATTCAGTTCAATTGTTTAACAAGTTAAAGAGTATTTGTTCCTGGTGTATACCACTTCATGTCAGTTATAGTTCTTCTAAACAAGTTGATCGCTATGGTGAGCAACTCTTTCCAAATTATCGAGGTGAGGAAGTGAATGATGTTCAAAACCTTTTCAGAGTGGCAAAGCTATATTGATTTCAATTTAGCTGAATTTCAATTCAATTTGATTTCCATTCAATTCAAATTTAATTGAACCAAATACAATCCAGTTCAATTCAGTTCAATTGTTTAACAAGTTGGAGAGTATTTGTTCCTGGGTGCCATTTCATAAAGCTGTTTGTAAGTTAAGAGCGACTTTAAGAACGACTGGTGAACCTTTCTTTCGCGCTAAACCTTCGCCAATGGTGTATAGCATTTACCAAAAGAAAGGATCACCAGTCGTTCTTAAAGTCGCTCTTATCTTACGAACAGCTTTATGAAACACCCACCAGGTGTACCACTTCCTGTCAATTATAGTTCTTCTAGACGTGTTGATTGGTATGGTAAGCAACTCTTTCCAAATTTATATTGAGGTGAGTGGGAGAATGATGTTTAAAAGTTATTCAGTTGCAAACCTATTGAATTCAATGTAGTTAATTTTCAATTCAATATCAATTCAATTCAATCTCGTTCACTACAATTTGATCCACTAATTCAATCCAATCCAGTTCATTTAAATTAAGTTCAATTCAAGTCAAGTTATCCGAATCAATCCAATTCAATTCATTCCAATCCTATTTGATTCAATCCAGTTCAATCCGATTTAATCCAATCCAGTGCAATCCAATCTAGTCCAATCCAATCCAATCAAACTCAATTCAGTTCATGTCAAGTCAATCAGACTCAATCCAATTTAATTCAATCCAGTCCGATTCAATAATTTATCCAATCCAATTTAACCCAATTCAATTCAATCCATTACAATTCAATCCAATTCAGTACAATTCAATCCAATCTGATTCAATCCAATCCAATTCAATCCAATCCGATTCAATCCAATATGTAATTCAGTCCAATCCAATGCAATTCAATCCATTATGATTCAATCTAATTTAATCCAATCTAAAATAATTCAATCGATTCCAATTCAATCCATTACAACTTAATCCAATCCAATCTCATTCCATCCAATAAATTCCAAGTCAATTCATTTCAATGCTATGCAATCGAATGATCACAATTCAATGCAATCCAATCCAATTTATTACAATCACATTCAGTCCAATCCAGTCCAATTCAATTCAAGCCAATCCAATCGAATTTGAATAACTACAAAAAACAGTGGTGTGAAAACTACATCACCAGAGTTTACAGAGGACTGCATCAGATAGTTTAAACCAGTGTAAATTTTGAGGTTCGTCATCCATAGATGTTATTAGAACCCATTATTTCAACACCATTGGTGTTATATTTAAACTCCACGGCATATTTTTAACACATGAGGGAGTGGTTCTATAAGAACCCCAACTGGTTTTGTTCATTCGCATATTTCTCATCTTCAGAAAATAACCAAACTAAAAACAAAATCATTTTGAACACATAGTTTTATGAATTCATACAGGAAAATATGTCATATTTTTGTAAGCTGAAGTGTAGAACCATGATCATCCCTAATGAAAGTTAACTTTGTGAAGTCTTATTTGTAGATTACAGGTCAATTTCAGGTCCCTAAATCAATCATAAATCTTGTAATTAATTACAAATTTGCAAATGATCACTGGTGCGCTTCTTGTATCAACAAGTAGAAATTGGTTTGCTTTTAGTTAAACTTGATCTATCACTTGTAAATTTGCAATTGATTGCAAATACATTTGTGCAACACCCCTTAGACTAGAAATTTATGCTCTCGCACAGGTATATCTCAACTTCATAAAGTAGACATCAATTTAATACTCTCAAAATATGAAGGGCAATTCCATAAAATAAGAACGTCTGACCAAACATACACGGAAGAGTAACCAATCTGAAATTATTTGTCTCAACTTTCTGGTGTATATGAAAAGTTGTACTGCTCAGATATTATTGTGCCTTGAGCAGCTCATGATGTGATGTGAGCATGAAATAAAATTGGGATCGGACATACTAAAAGAAGGTTATTCTATGGAATTGCCCTTCATGAAATCATATTGTATAGTCTGTTTTTCAATATATTTGTAATACTATAATTTTGTTGTTGTTGTCGAAACCTAGGACCATGCCGATCGGGAATGGAAGTTTGCTCGGTCTAAACTTTGGATGAGCTACTTTGATGAGGGGTCCACACTTCCCCCACCCTTCAACCTGATCATCAGTCCCAAATCAATACTCTATGCCGCAATGGCTTGCAAGAGGATCTTCTCATTTAGAGGCACAAAGAGCAAACACAAACCCAAACCAAGGAGAGACTGTTCCATGAATGACTCCATGAAGGTTAGTACATGTATATAACCTGGTATAATCTGCCCAGAACATATTTTATTTGTGAGCAAAATATGAAGCTGCTACTACCACTACGACTGCCAATACTACTATTACTACTACTGTTGCTACTACTTCTACTATATAATACTACTACGTTGTGGATGACGGCTACTATGACTACAACTGCTTCTAATACTACTACAACTAATACTAATGTTACTCCTACTACTCCTACAACTGCTACTAGTACTACCACTGTGACTTCTACGACTATTTCTACAACTTCTACTACAAGTAAAACTACTACTTACTACTATAACCACTGCTACTACTGAGATGATGAAGACAATGACTACTACTGCTACTGCTACTAATACTTCTGATAATAAATACTACTACTACTATTACGAGCCCATGCAATTCGATTTCATTAGATTTTTGCTACCCCTAGGGAGGACGAAGGCCGTTTTACAAAATTCAAGGCGGGCATGTCTCCCACCCATGACTACTGCTACTACTACTACTACCACTACTTCTACTACTTCTATCACTACTACTACTACTATTACTGATATCATTATCACCATCATGTGCTACTGCATATGGACTTCTACTACTTCCCTTGCTTTTGATATCAAAATATTTCATTTCTACTATTACTGCTACTTACTACTACTACTACTACTACTACTGAGATGACGATGAAGACAATGACTACTGCTACTGCTACTACTACTTCTAATAATACTACGACTACTACTATTACTAGCCCATGCAAGTCGATTTCATGAGATTTTTGCTACCCCTAGGGAGGACGAAGGCCGTTTTACAAAATTCATGTCTCCTACCCATGACTACTGCTACTACTACTACCACTACTTCTACTACTTCTATCACTACTACTATTACTGATATCATTATCACCACCATGTGCTAAGTACTGCATATGGACTTCTACTACTTCCCTTGCTTTTGATATCAATCTCAATATTTCATTTCTGTATTTCAGAATGTAGATGGGTCTATCGAACCGAACAACTCCCCTGAATACCGGTATCAAGACGTCATGAAACGGTTGGTGAATCGCTACATCCATCAGTGTAAAGCAGCTCGAAAAGCAGACGGCGTAAACGAGGATGATCTCAATGAAATCAAACAGGACATCTCCAGTTTGAGGTTGGTAATTTTTTCTTTATCCATTTTATTTTCTTTCTTTCCTTATATTCTTTCAGAATTTATGGCTAGATTGTACCTCCAAGCGGTTTATGAGACTAATAATAACACTCAAAATGAAATGTTTTTAAAAACTCTCTCACCAATAAGGTTTTGATAAGTGAATTGGGGACAAAAATGTGTGAACAAATTTTATTTTTAGTATAATGGGACTGATTTTTAGTATCCTAGTTCTCATCTCCCTTAAATGTGTACTCCAACCAAGTTTACACGTCCAAAGAAGAATTTCCAAATATTTTCATCTCCTTTAGATATGAACTCCGTGAGGACCGGAAGAAAGAGGAAGCCCGCGGAAGTTCCAACATGCACAACATCCGACGAGATATTATACGTATAGTAAGAAGCACGAGCTCAACAACTGAGCCAACGAGTACAACCTTAGATGTCCGGTCTCAATCCGGGAGTGCTACCAGTACAGAATCCCTACATAGTCCCAAAAAGGACATGAGTAGCACTGGTGCGTTAAGGCCAATTCTACTTGGAAGCGGGCAAGGAAGTGCGTTTAGACGATTTGAGGGCGTGGCTGGACGTGGAGGTGGAAATACCAATCCAAGCACTGTCAATATTGCATATGCACGTGACGACGGTGGACTAGAAGAGCTGGTGTCACGTGACGATCTCGAGACAATGAAAAAAGACATTTTGAGAGGGATACAAACAGAGGTGCAGCAGTGCTTGCGAGAGGTACTCCTAACGCAGAGGCATCTCGGGCACCGCCCATCCATCGATGGGCTGACGTCACCTCCTCCCCCAGTACCTCCACCGCCTCTTGATGTGGAATTCACCGATTTACCTCCCAATAATAATGGACAGTATTTTTCATACAGGAATGCAGCCTTTGAATATGACGAAGAATTGAAAACAAAGAATCCGACTTTGACTCAGCTCTGAACACAGCCATCAAGAAAAACTCAATGAATGATGGATAGTGGACTTATGAAGATAAACTAGATTCAACTAATATTTTTATTATGAAGTCGTACTGTATAATAAAGCATTTTTTACTGTGTTGTTGTTCATCAAACATCAAACAAACTTCTTTGCTGCGTTGATTTGCCACATATGAAGATTGAAACATTTAGGATAAATATCTAATAAGAAATCTTTGAACCCTATGTACCTTGGAAAAACTTCTACAGTGAATTGATTAGCCAAGTCATTTTGTATATTTTATCACAAAGGAAATCTTTGAATCTTATATTCATTTACCTTGAGGAAACTTCTTCAGGGCTTGGTTGTGCCACTATAAGAAAATTGAGCCATTTTGAAAGTTTTCTCACAGGAGAAATCCTTAAGCCTTATGTACTTTGAGAAATCTTCTTGACTGGATCAATGAATGAATTGAATTGAATTGAATGTGCCACATTGGATAATTGAACCATTAATGAATACCTTTTGACGAAGGAAATCTTTGAGCAGTACATACCTTTAGGAGACTTCTTTAAAAGAAAATTGAACCATCTGGAATGTTTCATCAAAAAAAAAATCTTAAATCCTATGTACACTTTAGAAAACTTCTTCAATGCACGGATATACTACATAAGAAAATTGAGCCTTTATTTTATGTTTTATCACAGTAGAAATCCTTAAATCCTATCTACTTCGAGAAAACTTCTTCAGTGCATATATATATATATATATATATATATATAATCGCATAGAAAAATTGAACCATTCAGGATCCTTATCACATAAAAAATCCTTGAACCTTTTACAGCGTACACCAATGAACGTAGAGGGCACCAACACACGGCAGTGTTGCTGCCCTCTACGTCCGTTAGCGTACACCTTAGGACGTTTCTTTTGTTCATTGATATGCCACATTTGAAAACTGAGCCATCTTATCACATAAGGAATTCTTACATTCGATGTACATTGAGGAAAATTGTTTGCCAGTTTGATGTCTTGTGTTATATGTGAGAGTGCAAAACTGTGTATGTAATTGTCTTTCAGTTATTACAAAGGACCAATATAATCCTAAGGGTCAGTTCCCTTTACCAACAAAGGTTAGGTTCACTTTGCACTTTTCAAAAAAGATTGTTAGGTGATACATTGCATATGTTTTATATTTATGGTCAGTGCAACTTAAAAAAGTCACGAAAAGAATTGTTTACACTGCTAACATACAATAGCCAACTTTCTATCTGTCTGCTGCCAATGGCATCCATCATATCTATCTCTTTCTATCTCTCAGTCTCTCTCTCTCCTTTTCTTTCCTCTGTCCATCTCATCTCCCCCCCCCCCCCCCCTCTCTCTCTCTCTCTCTCTCTCTCTCTCTCTCTCTCCCCCAATCGGACCCAATTCCACAAAGGAGGTTTCAAGGCTTTGCTTGATTGATTTAGAGTTTGATAGTCCCACCTGCTTAGCTCCATAATGGGATTTGGCCCACAATTTTGCAGACAACATAAACAAGGTTAACAGCATAAAATTACCAGCGAATCCACATAGTAATTCTGTACATAATGCAATGTAGGAAAAGAAGCAATATCTAGAGAAAAACCATGGCATATCTTGAACACATTTGTCTGCTGAAGTGTAAGAGAGTAGAGAATTAAGTTTGCATTACTCTGCTAACGAATGGTTTCACTTGCCTTATAACTATAAATGTACATTGCCTATAAATCAGTTCAATTTCAATATACATGTACTGATATCATGTGCCATTGATATACCAGTTATTTCTTTTTCAGCCTTTCAAATATATATGTATGTTTTCATTTTATGATTTAGAATTTTCCTTTAGAATGTGGACTTTAACATCATTTCATTATCCTACATGTATTTGTACATTTATTTAATTTGAATTGCAAAAACGCTAATTGACATTGAAAGCACGACCCAAACACACACATGCACACACCCCCAAAGAACAAACACTACAGATTTTTATGCAAAATAATTTCATCTTTATTATCACATTTTTTTTTTTTCACTTAATGTTTGCTTTAATCAATCTCCATAGATTTGTGGGTAGACCATTTTTAGCACAAAATCTTGCCATTTGGAGATCTACATATTAAGGTAACTTGTCAAAAGCCACAGCAGCGTCTTTTGCGCGGGAATCCTGCAAGCGGCCTTTCATTACCGATTCTCATATTCATTGTGCCTTTCACAGGATTTCTATGGAAAGATCCGGCCCAGACTCTTTGACCAAGTACCTAAATGGTGTTAATATCAAGTGCATCAAATGTTTTCTTTAAAGGGGAAGTTCATCCTGAAGAAAAGTGTGTTGTAAAAAAAAAAAGCAGAAAAAATAATATAAAATATTGAAGATTTGAGGAAACTTTGTTAATGGTTAAAGAAATTTATTAGAATTTAAAAGGTTTGGATTTGTGACGTCATAAACAAGCAGCTGCCCCAAATTTTATGTAATATAAAATGCATAAATTTCATTTTTTTAATAGTTTGTGATGACTTATTCTTGTTTTTATTTTTAGGAACAGGTGTGAAATGATTTGATTAATTGAAGGTACAGTGAAAATCATTTTCAATTTTCTGAGAAAATGACATTTCACTGATTTTTTTACCAAACGATATGGAGGAAAGCTTCTCGCAAATGTCATATGATGTCAAAAATCAACAAAATAAAATTCTTTGATGGATTTTTTCAAACCTTCAGCACTATTTTTCATCATTTTTACTGCTTTTTTTCACAGTAAACTTTTTGACAAGGTGAACTTCCCCTTTAAGGATTTTAATAACCTACATAATTATATTAGATATAAAAAGTACTTTTAGAGACCAATTACAAACCCATATCAAGGGCATATCAAAATTACAAGTTTGTTATATATTTATATAATGGTGTCAGTACGAGAGGCTGATAATACAATATTGAAAATTGTAAACATTGATGTGTGTAATAAAACTAACCAGATTATGTATTCAAACGGTATAGATTACTGAAGTATGACATCATAAATTTCCTGCTGGTGCATCTCAGCCTTTTTCTGACAATATTTTGGTAGCAAACCTCTAAACACTAAACTTGACATGACTTTGTTCATGGGGCCCCAAGTATGGTCATATTGATACCTAATAGACCCCCATTGAAATCAATGAAAATTGGCCTGGTTCATAACTGTTTGATCTGAAATTTATCTGAACCAATCAGATGCATGAAATTCAGTAGCTTATAACATATGGTCAGAGAAAAGCCCCAACTCTTTGCTACATGAAATGCTCCCCCCCCCCATGGGTGTGTGGCACAGGCTGTGTGGATGTTTGTTGTGAGAGGACATTAAAGGTCAAGTCCAGCCCAGAAAAATGTCGATTTGAATCAAAAGAGAAAAATCAAGCAAGCATAATGCTGAATATTTCATCAAAATTGGATGTAAGATAAGAAAGTTATCATGTATTAAAGTTTCGCTTATATTTCACAAAAGAGTTACATGTATATCAGTGAAACGCAAATGAGAGAGTTGACGATGCCCCTCATTCACTATTTCTTTTGTTTTTATTATTTGAATCATACAATTTTTTATTTTTACAGATTTGACAAGGACCAACTGGACTGAACCATAAAATGTTATTTTACATCTGATTTTGATTAAATTTTCACTGTTATGCTTCTTGTTTTTTTCTTTTTTATTCAAATCAACTTTTCGTTGGGGTGGACTTTTCCTTTAACTAATTTCATAGAAAAGGCCACCTATAGTAAAAAAAAAAATACTATTCTTTAAAAACTTATTGGAAGGAAGGAGAGGGAAAGAGAGCGAGAGCAGGAGAGAGGAAGGGGCCCCTTGGTCTGGTCCACGTCCATTACAAGGTGGGCACCATGCTCGTCCACAGATTTTCAAAAAAAGGACCCTAAATAAGCAATCTTGCTTTGATCTAATGTCAACGGGGCTTTCACACAGCCAAATCTTGGGACCCCATTGGATAGATTCCCACCAAATGCTCTGCCAAAATATTGTTTAAAAAAACGCTGGAAGGCAAAATGAGATTTTTTGGACGTCATTGCTTCGGTACTCTATTTCTAAATGCAACAAGTGAATATAGTGTCTTAAAAAATTATGAATGATTTTTCATCCTTCTTTTCTTTATATTGGATTAGGGAAGACAAATAAATGCAAGATGTTTTTTTCATCTAAACTGTAGGACTCATTTATTTTTCTATTGTATTATCTTTATGAAGTTATGAACACAAACTTTTTATGCCATTGTAAATAGAGCAGGGAAAAAGTGCAAATATGAATATATATATTAACCTTTATTATTATCAAGTGCAATTTTATACTGCATAAACACATTTTAAATATTCAGAAACAATGAGGCTTGCAAATAATGATGGCAAACACATGTGAATCTATTGATTATTAATATTTGTATTATCATGTACAAATAGATATCAATAAACCACTTATACACTGCAAAATTTATTTTCATTTGCTTGTATTTATTAGTGTTTAATTATTCCATGCTGACAATTAATATTAAAAATACAGCTAATCTGATTGAGACCTTTGAAAGGTACAATGCCCTATACAAGAACTGTTCTGTTGTTGTTGTTATTATTATCATTAATATTACTTTTATTATATCATAAAATAAATTGTTCAATACCCTAATTGCTTTTTATTTTAATAGGATCCTTGGGTTTCAGTGGCATTATTATTTTTTTTTCACGTTTTACCTTAATTGTTTCAAGGTACATATTATAGGACTTTTAAGGCATGGATAATGAAAAAGCAAAAATTTAAGAATTTCCAGGTTTTCATGGACCCATAAGAACCTTGGACTATTGCCACCTTCTACTGAAAACTTGGGGAAAAGAGCAAAGCAAAGAAGATTATTAAAGCTGATCAATGAATTTCTGTATTGCACTTTTCATAGAAAGATTATTATTTTTCTTTACAAAGTACGGAGTCGGATATAGAAATGCAGCCACCCCCCCCCCCCACACACACACAAACAAAATGAGGTCCCACATGGATCAGTTAACTTACATTGCATTAAATGATTGGGACTGAAAGTGATTTCACATTGCAGAAAAATAGACACGTAATAGTACGATCAATATGATCAAATATGATGATTTTTCAATGAGAGTTAACACGTTTTCGTAAGTCTTTTGCAGCATAGTCAAAATTGAGCTAAAATCTTCTTAAGTACAATATTTGATACAAACAATTTTTTTTCAACAGCTGTGTGCAATGCAGTTGATGCCACAACTAAACTGTATAGCATGTAGGATGGGGTGGGGTGTCCACAGTTTCAAATTTAGAAGCTTTCTTTTTTGCCTATGGATTACACAAAAAATATTCAATAGTTGTAATCTTCGTCAGTTTTGTTCTCTGTGATAATGCCTAACATTTTGTACTAAAAATTGATGAGACTTTGCTTGTTAACTTTTCCTAATGGCTGTTTAAAACCGATTGTCTGGACACACATCCTGTCCATACACACACTTTTCATGTGGCTCTCATGGATTTTTTTTTTACTATGACTTTGTGACAAGGTAGCTCCAATGACTTGACATAATCAACTCAAGTTGAAAATGCAAATCTGTTGAAAATCTCAGCAGAATAGGAAAAAAAAATGTTTTTTTTACAGATCTTCTTGTATCTCATGCTTGGTTGAATTTCACAACTAAACATTTTTTTACAGAAAGAAGAGCAAGAACTCTTCTTTCAAATAAACTTATTTAAACTGTTAATTGTGGTGCTCAAATTATCATTTTGGCTTAGTAAAGAGAAACTTGCCTGGCGGCTCATTGTTGATTTGGATTCTGGAGCTTCAGTGGTAGAGCACCCACATTATGAACAGGAGGTCATGGGTTCTATTGCGAGCAGAGTCATACCAAAGACTTGCAAAATGGGACCTTCTGTCTTCTTGTCAGGCGCTTGACTTTTGAGAATGGAGACAATAACACGCAGGGGCCCATATGGAAGCATGAATTGAAAACATCCCCACTTATCAACCAACAGACCAGTCAACCACACAGCATGCCTCGTTTTCAATCTGCAGGAATGCGTCCCGTCGCTCCAAGAACAAAAGTCGCAGAAAAATGACCGTTTAAAAAAAATCAAACTCAGCGGAAATCCATGGATCCACAGAGAAATCTCATGATGCCTGTTTAGAGGTTACATGGACCTATCCACGGAGGATTATTGTATTGTTACTGGGGGTGCTGAGCATTGTCACAGCACCCCCAGTAACAATAGATAATCCTCCGTGGCCAGGTCCATGAGAGGTTACCCGTTAACTCAATTTGGAAGTTCATCTGGAGTGGACGAAAGTATTGCAATTATGGTGGCAAGAATTCCAACTAATGGATCAATCAACATAGCTCGCCTTATTTCAAATCAAAGTACCTTATATTGAATGGCCAAACATTCTACAGACAGAGTCTGACATCTTTTTTGAGATCAGGTCAAGTAGGTTGTGTCATGTTCTTCCCGAGTCTGTTGGTATATCATCTTCTGTCAGGCATTTCTCTTGGTGCTTGAAGTAATCACGAACCAGTCCTTTTGCATGTTTCTTCACTGTGAAACGGAGACATGACAAGTGGTCAACAAAAAATTGTCAAAAAACATTGTTTTTAAGAGCTCCCCAAGACCCACAAAAGAACATTAACAGTCCTTTTCAGAACTATCATGTGGCAATAAACCTAAGGCTTGTAAAACCTTCTTTACAATGAAAATTCATCTTTCATATGCCAAAGTTATATGCATTGATACTTAATTAGACTACAAACACAATTTAATCGCAGAATAATATGGAAGAGACATTTTTTTAAATCAAAGATACTTAAATAAAGAAATCACAAAAGATTTTGCAAGACCATGATTCATGAATGATGGTGGCTTTTGTTCAAGAAAGGGAAAGAAAGACTAGAAGGGCCTAGAAGGAAGAATGTTTTAAAGATCATTCTGAATTCATACGTTTCATAATATATGCATGACACCCTTATTGTGATGTCACTCATCTCGTTTATCCTGGGAAATTGGTTAGACACAGTGTACACAACACCAGGCATTAATCAGAATGTTTCTCTTTTAAAGCGATTTCAACTACATTGAAACATTATTTTTCTTGGGATTTCATTTGTAGTTCTATTGATAAATCCTGATTCTTCCCAATGCTTGGGATTCATGGTTAAATATTTCTTTCAATATCTCAATCATGATTCATGGCCTGTGCTATCTTGTATCTCTTAGGAAAAATGCTGTCAACTCTCAAGCCCCTATGATAATGAATTTTAGCACCACATGTGTTTAATATGAAATGCATGAATTGGATAATGAATGAAGAAATTGGAGTGTTGTGGCCCAAGTGGATTAGTCTCAAGACTTTGAAAGAGAGAGTCGTGGGATTGAATAAAAGTCACAGCGTGATTTCCTTCAGCAAGTAACTGATCCATATTTTGCAACAATCAACCAAGGTGATGTAAATGGGTACATGTACCTGGCACAAATTTATTTTGGGTTAGAAAGGCTATAAATAGTACAAAAAAACTTACCTGTAACTTTGGTGACCAGCTTATTGTCAGTCAGTTGATGTGACAAACATCTTGCCAAGGACTTGAATAGAGGCTACACAATAAAGAAAACGTAATGTAACATTTTGGTATCAATAATAAATTAAAATGTATAATAATAATGACAAGAACAACAATAAGAATAGCAGTATTGATTGCTGGCCTTGCATCTTACAACAAAATACAGTGTCAAATTCAGTGTTGGAAGCTGGCTTTTCCATAACAAAGTACGCTGATGACATTGTTCTTCAGGTCTCCTTAATACAACAATGTCAATGATAATTTCAGTCAAATAGAAAAATATGTCAATTGGTGTGATATTCACAATCTAGTCTTGAATGTTAGCAAAACCAAGGAAATCATTGTTGATTTTCGGCGTTACATACATCGCTAAAGCACATAAGCTTTTGATTATTTTTACATAATTGTTCCATTGATCAGGTTACTGAATATAAATATATTGGGACAGTGATTGACAATAAACTGAATTTTGCTGGAAACTAAAAGCTAACCAAAAGTTGTACTTTTTGAGTAAGCTCAGAAAATTTTGTGTTGATAACTGCATCCTCGTTCTTTTTTACCAATCTTTCATACAGAGCATGATAACGTTTTAACTTGTTATGTATCTACATGTATGGCAACCTTGCAAAGGAAAATACCAAGAAGCTAGAAAAACCAAGGAAGATCGCTCAGCTAACTGCTGATACATGCAGATCTTCCCTCCGTCAGTTCACTCTTTTCACAACAAGCTCTTCTCAAAGTTCACAAACTAAGGAATGACCCGACACTACCGATTCAATCATTCTAGTATGAGGCATTTGTGTTCCAAATTCCCCCTGCAATCGTTTCAGGTTTTATTTTGTTCCAAACTCTATCCATATTTCCAATAGCAACGCTAATAGATTAGCTTACTTTCTCGGCCCCATAACAACCTTCCTTGGCTGACTATTTTGAATTTCCTCTAATGTTACTCTTCAAAATCTTTTATGCAATTACACTTTTACTTGTATACATACATGTACATGTATCTCTAGTTGTTTCGACCCGGTCTCGACTTACTTTTTAAAATGTTTCAAGATCAGGGGCCCGTTTCATAAAGAGTTACAACTGTTGTAACTTTGCCATTATGGCAACTACCATGGTAAACCTTGATTTTTATTGGCTGCTGAGCCTCGTTGCCATGGTAGTTGCCATAATGGCAATGTTAAAGTCCTTTATGAAATGGGGCCCCTGGCCTTATATGCATACAAGTCTTTTAAAAGTTTTATATTCTAAATCTACAGGGTTTCCCCCTTTTCAAGCATATTTTAAGACTAGCTATCTATACACAAAGTCAATGAGAGACCACAGCAGTGTGAGTTTCTTCCCCCTTTAATATAACACACCTTGGAAGCAATTTTGCCTTCTTTGTAGTGGGGAGTGAGGTACTTCACGACAGCATCGGCAACGATCTTATTGAGCCCTTGCGACATCTTGTTCTCCTGGCGTTTGTCTTCCAATGACTCTCCCGTTGCTCTCTCGTTGTCTTCGACCTTGGGGTCAAAGGTCACATGTTTTCTTGGACTTCCTGTGAGGGCGCTGTTGTCCACAGGGTTCAGTCTTCTGATGGAAAGTGACGACTTGATCTGCAAATGTACAAATATTTTGAGGATGCCGAGGGAAAAGGTAAGATAGAAAAGAAAGATGGAAACAGATGAGAAGGGAACTTAAAAAATTTACAGGGGAGCGTTTTCATCAACATCTTTGTCCGACAAACTCTCAGATCTTAATTCTTACCTTAATTTTTATTGGCTGAGAAGCACAGTTCCTATGGTAATTGTTGGATAAATCAGGGCTTGCCAGATAAAACATCCTTTCATGAAACACTCCCCAAATGTTTAGAAAATTAACCTTAAAATCACATAAAGCATGAACGTCCGACTCCCCTAAAGTTGGGACCCTCATAAAATTATGTCTCTGTTTACTTCTTCTTATCATAAGTTGTAATCTGCCATACTTTGGCAAAAGGAGCAAGTTACAAAAGTATCATTTGTTGTAAATGAGCAATGTGTGTTCGTCATTTACGTACATACTGTAGGCATCAATGCAATTTAACAGCATATTCTCTTCAATATCTTTCCCTAGAACAGTCAGACTGCAGGTCCCAAGTATAAAGTGGCTTCTTTCATCCAAGTGATATTCATGACTTGAGATGTTTTGCATATTTAATGAGCTTGATGCGGACCAAAACACCTCTTTTCATTCGGTCATTGCTGCTCTAATTGTGCATCGAATTTCATGAATTTGGTACCATTGTAAAGAAGAAGAATCATCCTTTCAGGTCATGTGTTTGAATTTATTCAAAGATTTTGTAATATAGGTTAAAATTTTGATCTAAAATATGCTACAAAATATTTATTTTCACCTGACAAAAGCTGCTATTTTCACACTTTATTTTTGTTTGAGCCCAAATGATTTTTATATCATGATAAAGCTGAATATGTATGCTTTGCAATGATATAGGTTTCAAAATAAGAATTGGTTTAATCGGGTCAAGATCACACTTTTCATTTGCCAAGTACATAAAGCAGCTTGAAAACAAGAATACTGCACTCTGATTGGTCAAAAAGACCACACAATGGCAAATTCCAATGGTTCCAGTGCCTGGGTTCGTGGGAAGGTCACACTTCCCATGTGGTAATCTCCTCAAATACCCCGCGCCTGTTGTTCTGTGAACCTTATCCAGCCAATCAGAACTATGGATTTCATGCAAGTACAAAATTTCAGAAATCTCGTCTTGTACCTTGGTGGGAAAAGTGTGATCTTGACCCGATTAAAAGGTGCCGCATATCAAGAGTGGCATTGTGAGAAAGTACAGAAGTTCAGCTTTATGGTGATATAGATATCATTGAGGCTCAAAATAAAAAGTTTTGCACAATTTGCAAAAGAAAACAGAGGAAGAAAATTCAGTTTTGAGGCACATTTTCAGGCCAGAAATTTACTTATTTAACAAAATATTGTATACAAAATAAATGACCAATATGAAAGAGTAACTTTTACTCTACCTGATGGTGCAATAATATTTCATTTAACTTGAGGTTAAAACAGGTAAATTCTTAGAGAAAGAAACTCTCACGAATCACAAGATTTTGCAAGGAGGAGGATTCAGCCACGAGATGATTTGGATGAATCTGGCCTTTTTGCTCATTAGCATAGGGACCTGCGGTCTGACTGAGAACCATCATTTCTTCCCCAAATTTTGCCTGAACGTGTAATATAAAAAGGGTGTTTCAAAAACAACAATAACTCAAATTTGACTTATGTGTCACTTGTTTCCTTTTGCCACTGTTGGGCAGTAATACCATCACATATCATGGTATGGGTAATTAGTTAAAGAGAAGTAACAAATGATTTCTTCCATTGTAACTTTGCTCGACACCCGACCTACATTGATGTTTATGTACAAGGAGTTCCAGTGAAAATCGTTATTGTGAATCAGGTGTTGGGAAATCAAGGAATTGGACCAACTACATGTACATGTAGTATCAAACTTAACAGCCATACACCTATAGTTCTTCTAGTAAGTATATTACAAAGGGGCCCGTAACACAAAGTTTAGCAATGACCGTAGAACATTTTTTTACGATTGATTGCATTGACTACAATGTACAATCTATCATGAAAATCAAGTGTACAATTAATTGCTAACCTTTGTGTTACAGGAACCAGGTGTCATAAAAAAAGTTGAAGGTCTATCTTACCTCTGTCTCCCAAGAAGATGAGCCTTCACCTACTCCTGGACTACAGTCAGCAGCATTGGCCGATTGTCTGTTTTTCCTTGTTGCTTCATGTGATCCAACAAACCCATTCTCATAAACAATCGACCCACCAGATTCTGATTTTATTGCTTCCCATTTCACTACTATAGGATTGTTCCTTGGAACAGAAAGACTGTCTTCTTTCTGGCTAACATCCAGATTCTTTGATGTCATTGATGCTGATGTATTGTTTTTTGTATAGTCTTCAGAAAGGATATCCTCTTGGGAGCATAGCGCACCCCTACTTCTTCTGGTCATGTCGCTGTCTGTAGTACTTGTTCTACCCGTAATGCCGGTATCAAACCTATTTTCTTGCGATTGCACTTCTTTTGATTGTCCTCCTGTCCTTGTGGCTTCGGAAGCATGTAGGTATGGATGTTCATCAGGAACAGTAGGTATCTTGCTTCCGCCCATCTGGTCATCATGGTGTGTCAGTTGACCTTGCTTTTTAGTCCTACAGTCTTCCATGTGTGTGGTTGTTTCCATGCATTTCTTTTTCATTGGCAACCTAGTGGAGTCTCTGTCGTCACTCCTCTCCACTTTACTGTCCACCATCCATCATCTTCTATTTCTTCTTCAGCTGCATCGTATTCCTCCACACCGAACTCCTCCCCCTCTAGGAAGCTGCACCCTAGGTTGTCATCGCAGTCCCCATCCTCAAAGCCCTCCACCTCGTCCATTTCAACACCCTCAGGGATTCGTTCTGCTCCCGCATCACCGATCCACAGACCTTCCATCCCCTCCTCCTCGGCTGCTAAGTCGCCATCCATCCCCTCCCGTTTCCTCTTCTTCACCTGTCCATCTGACGTCACTAAAGCCGATGCCTTCACGAATCCCCCTGACGATTTCACCTTGGTCTGAGCCTCCCCTTTCTTTCTAAGACCACCTCCCTTGGCAGGTGGCCCAAAGTTTAGAGTAGTCTGTCTGGAGTTGTCTTCACCTTTCTTGGGTGCGTTGGCAGCCAGTAGAGACGCCGCCGTGCAGAACCCGGGAAGCGCTGGTAATCTTGGGCCATTGGATGCAGTGCTTGATGGAGCCTACAGGGTATAGAACATGAAAAGAACACTTCATACATCACAAATTTGATATCACATGATAGAGCTACTACTGACTGGCACTGCATATGTTCACTTGGTCTTCAAGCGATAGATCTACTTCTCAGGTAGTCAAATACCACATGGCTAAACCAATTTTGCCTACGATCAATTTGGTCTAATTTTTGCTTGGTCCTACGCTAAACTTGGTCCTAATACCTTTAAAGTCTAATTTTCATTTAGTCTAATGCCCAGCTGGTCTTACTTCATTTTGCCTTCTTACTATCTTCTGTTTTGGCAAATGCAAAACTGGCTCATAGGCAGTATATCTGAAATGACTCGCAACAATGAAATGTTTGTGCACATGAATTAAGTAAGTGTTTCGGTGAGGCGTATAGAAACAAGAAAAAAGAAATGAGTACAAAGCAACAGTTTTGGAGTATACATGTAAATCACCTTGCATGACAGAGGTTCCTTCAGTGTATCCTCTTCATCTGTCACAGAAATAAAAAGATCATGCAGACGGCCTTCTTTCGTCTTCTTACCTATTTCTCCAACCTATCAAAAAGACAGGGAATATTAAAATATTCATAATTATGACATACCATATGAAAATAGAACGTGAGGAAAAGAGCTCCGAGTAGTCATGTCGAGTTTTGTAATATTTTGACACCATTTTCAGGAACTGATATATAAACCTAAACAGGTTATTCAAATAAGGAAACTAAATCAATTAGGTATCAAAAGGAGATGATTCTTTATTCAAAATAATGTACCGGTAACTAAACTCAAAGCAACAATAATGCAACAAATAAGGTAACTTCAAAGCCGCACATACGGAAGTAAAAGTTGCTCACAAAACAATGCGGTATCTACTTATTGTGAAAACACACGGAGGGGAAACATCAAGGACAGGCAGATTTCACCAACCCCCCCCCCCCTCGGCCTTTTAGGGCTAATGGTTGTCAGACTTTAGTAGGCGTTCTACACATAATTTGGTATCATATCTCCAAATGGCCAGAACAGGTATTCCTTTCTTCTCTTTGTTAACCCTCAAATTACATCTTGCTAGAGGAGAATGAAACCCTTGGTACAAGGTGCTCGTACACAAACAGGACACTCATTGAATAAGATCAACAAATGTTTGAGAATATCTCTACATACTGTAGATGGTGCTATACATATTTCTGTTATAATTATATTTATTTTTTTATTACCTGACCAAATACTTTTGCCTTGTATAGATTGCATGTCTTGGCTGCTTGCATGGCTGAGTACTCAGCTGATATTGCACATCTTTGGATTTTGTAGTCACTAAAAAAGGATTCAAAATAAAATGTACTACAATCTTTAAAGGGATGCTCCGGGTTGAAAATATTTATATCTAAATAAATAGAGTAAATTTCACAGAGCAAAATGCTGAAAACGTCATCGAAATCGGATAACACATAACAAAGTTATTGAATTTTAACTTTAGCAATATTTTGTAAAAATAGTTATATGCACACCATCATAAATATTCATTAGGTGGGCTGATGATGTCACATCCCCACTTTCTTTTTCTTATGATATTACATGAAATCATATTTGTTTCATTTTTTCATACATGTGTGAAGTATTTGTCTTCTTTGTAATGAAATAGGTTGCAGCAATGGATATCTAATGCTTTAAATCAATTGTCAATCCAATTTTTTTCAGTTCTTGGTAGAAAAAATGTGAATAAACTTTAATGTAATATAACAAAATACAAAAGAACAAGTGGGGATACGACATTATCAATTTGCTCACTGAATATGCATTAAGACATGCCTAGAACTGTTTCATCGGAATAATGCAAATCTTTAAAATGCCATAACTTTTTTATTCCTTGTCCGATTTTAATCAAATTTTCAGTGTTTTGTTTGTCTGATTTTTCTTTATCTGTTTAATTCGTATTATTTTCAGCCTGGAGCATCCCTTTAGAGATAAATGAAAGCAGTCGCAGTACATAATCATTTCATGAGAAAGCCTAGAAAACCAAGGTCAATTTTAACTAAATTATTGAAGATCTAAATCTTGTTCAGTTACATTAACTGAACTTTGTGAAATCATGAAATCTAAACATAAGGAAATCAAACTGGGGACTGACAATGCTTTAAAAGTTAATTTAAAAAAAGTAGAACTTCATAACATTTAAAAAATAAATTAAAAGTATAACTAACTTGGAGGTGAGACCATTTGACTCGTCAGAGAAGGCAGCGTTGATGTTTGCTCTCAAAGCCTTCTCAAGAAGCTGCATACAATGTTCTCTTACCTGACGGGATAAAGAATGCATTTCAAATGTGACCTTTTCTCCAATTATCAACGGACATACTTTTAACTTTTAAGATGTACAATTGCTTCTTAAAGGAGAATGAAACTCTTGGAGCAAGTTAGCTTTTGTGAAAGCAGAAAAATCAAAGAATAAGATCAACAAAAGTTTGAGTAAAATAGGACTAGCAATAGAAGAGTTATGAGCATTTGAATGTCGAGATCACTAATGCTATGGAGATCCTCCTATTGGCAATGCGACCAAGATCTATGATGTCACAGATGAACAACTCTCCCCTTTTGGACACTGAAAATATACCCCAAAACATCTCTTTTTGCTCATTCTAATCATATGACAAACGATTCATCACTGATATAATGTTGTGAAACCTCTGTATACTTGTCCTCTCATAAAAAGAACACCTCACCTTGTGATAGACTCTATAAAAGTGAGAATATAAGTGAAATAAGTACTAAAGTAATGAGGGAGTTGTACGTGTGTGACATCACAGATCTTGGTCGCATTGCCAATGGGAGGATATACATGGCATTAGTGATCTCAATATTCAAATGCTCATAACTTTCTTATTATTCATTCAATCTTCCTCAAACTTTCAACAATATGTTTCTTTGATTTTTCTCTTTGATATGGATTCAGCTGGTTTCAAGGGTTTCATTCTCCTTTAAGGGAAACCAAAATACAAGGAGAGAATCAATCTTATGGTAAAGAATAAAATGAGAGGAGCAATCAAAGACATGTGTCATCAAAATCGGTTATAGAATAAGTGAGTTATGGAAGTTTGAAAAGTCTTGTTGTACTTTCTATGGGGATTCTCAAAAAATTGGCAAATATGCTTCAAAAAGGCTGATTTTGTGGACAACTCTCCATTTGTCTTGTACACTAATTCTCAGATTTTCCCCTTTATTTCACATATTTCACATTGTCTCCTGACCATGACATATGTGGTGTGAATTATATTTTCCCATGACACATGTCATGCTCAGGAGGCAAGATGCAATTTGAATCTGAAAATTTGTTTACAAAACAAATGGAGAGTTGTCCACATTTTGCAGTATGTTTGCCAATTTGAGGATCCCCAAAGAAAGTACAAGAGGACTTTTCAAACGTCCATAACTTGCGTATTTCATAACCAATTTCTATGAAACTTGGTTTAAATTGTTCCTTTCATTTTACTCTTTCGAATAAGAATGCTTCTCTTCTTGGCTTTTGTTTCCTTTAAAGCCTGTCTAAACCTTTGGTAAAGGGTCAATAATCTGAATTGTACTTGAGTATCATCTGAAATTCCAATCTTAAAAACTTGTAGTAGCTGTTTGATCTTTTTCCAAAAGCCTGTTCTCTGTGAAAAATTTAAATAATCATATCAAACATATCTAGTGCCCTCTCTTGGCGATATTTCTGTTTTCCTTTAGAAGAGCCCTTGGAGCATCTATCTTACAAATGAAGGGAAGCTACAGAAAATGGTTATATCCTGAAATTTTCAGCCCAGTCCGTGCTTTGAAATAGGTTTTATATCAAACAGAAAAACCATGCAGATACAGGTGTATGATATTTAAATGGGGCAACTGATTGAAATACATTTTCATGAAAAATCACAAAATTTATCCTTTCATATCCTCCACATAACAATTTCAGGGCATGCATATTCATATAATCTAGTAATAAAGTTTTAAAGTCATAACCATATTTTCAGGATTTACCAAAGCTAAAGACATACTTTAAAAATAAATAACAATTTTGTAAGTAGTTCGTACAGAATCCAATCCACCCAAGTGTCTGTGGTGTTGCATGGACAAAAAAAAAATATGTGCCACAGGATTCTGAATGAAATTGTGTAATAGCTATAGATGAGAAATCAGCAAAACAAGCATGGCATTTCACTTGAATGATGTGTCTTTTTCAAAGTAGAGGTTGTCATAGTTTTCCTTTCCTTTAATTTCACATTATGTGCTTTGTTCTTCATGATGAAATATCATGGCCTAATGTAAAATTACACTGCTGGAACTGTTACCCTTATTTTTTTATTAACAGACAAAACTAGAACTACATGTATCACTGTAGTTGATTAATACCATATGCTGTTACCATGGTAACAGTTTACAACACATGGGGGGGGAAATATGTCTTGCCCATCTTTACCTCCACACCTACGTGTGAGCAAAATATCATGAAAATTGGCTCAACACTGATGAAATAGTTTGAACCACAAGATTTTTGCCTAATTTTTGACATATTATATATTGTTCCCATGGCAACACGATTTCTGACACATGCAAAAATATGTCCTGTACATCTTTACCTCGAGACCAATGTGTGAGCTAAATTTCATGACAATTGGTTGAAAATTGATGAAGTAATTAAAACTGAAAGTTTTATACCCAATTTTTGTCATGTAATATGTTACCATGGCAACACAATTTCCGACACACACAAAATATATGTCTTGCACATATCTACATCAATACCAATGTGTGTACCAAATTTCATGAGAATTGGTTAAAAACTGAGGAAGTAGTTTGAACTGCAAGATTTTTACCTTATTTTGGGTAAAATATACCATTACCATGGCATTTCCGACACATGCAAAAAGTGTGTCTTGCACATCTTCACCCCAACACAAATATGTGTTCCAAGTTTCATGAAAATCAGTTACAAACTGAGGAAGTAGTTCGATGCGCAAGATTTGCAACTGACCGACTGCCCGGCCATACGCAGATAAATACCCCTTCAAACTTCGTTTGGCTGGGGTATAATAAAGATTGCACTGTTCATCAAAGAATAGAGACCAAATGTGAAATTTTAATTGAGAATATTTGCATTTTTCATTACCTTAATAGTAAGTCCTGGAACTTTGGAGCTTTGAGGATTTTTCAATTTACAGTTTGGATCTAAAGAAAAATTTGACCAGAAAGAAACTGAAAATTAATAACAAGTGATCATAATACACTGATTTTAAATGTATCAGTAAAATATATAGGTTATATGTAAATATTGTGATCAGTAATCGGTAATATGTAATAGCACTATAAGATTTGTAAATGTGCAAAATTGAAGAGCCTCTATGTCTATGTATGAAGGTGCTATCAAATGATGAACACACGAAAGAAAAACTTTAAAGATATAGGGGTTTTATTTTGAATTATTTACAATAAAATCATTACATATTTCACAGTAAAATCAACAGGAACATTCCCCTCCCAAAAAAAAAAAAAAACATATTCTGGTGAATGACAGCTTCCGATTGATAATTGACAATACAAATTAATAATTCAACATATTCATCTATAACAAATATTCACTGAGCAGTTCTAGTACTTTAGTTTTTGTTTGTTTAGCATTTTGTAGGTAGTTTGTTTGTAAGTTTATATTTCTTTTTTTGGGGGGACCTGCATAAAAGACATGGTTTCTTAATCTACTTTCCATTATTTTGATGAGTAAATGACTTGAGACACTACATACCTATTTCCTCTGTGTGTTGGGTATCTGCTTTTATTTTCTTCTGCAAATAATGATATATACTTAAATATATAATTAGAGCTACACAAAAAGAATAATAATAATAATATTCAATAAACATAATACCCATCGTCATCATCACCATCATCACTATCATCATCATCATCATCATCATCATCATCACCATCATCACCACCACCACCATCATCATCATCATCACCATCACCACCATCACCATCATCACCAACATCATCACCATCATCATTACCACCATCATCATCACCATCACTATCATCGCAACGGGCATCATTGTCATCATCATCTTAATCACCACCATCACCAATGACACGGCATATGCTCCTGTGTTAATATCTCAGAGGGCATAGGCTTAGAGTTAAGATTGTATTAAGAGTTTTGGTTCAGGACAATGTAAAGATATAGTGTATAGTGGCTGCGCTGCGAGTGCTGATTTTTTAGTTCAAATTTCAACTAGAAAGTCGGCACTCGTGGTGCAGTCGCTGTGCAGGCGCTTTAGGTGCAGCTGGGTTGGCACATCATTTTTTACAGTGTAGACACTGTTGTTGATATAACACCAAATTCCATTGATTTCATGTAGGCCTGTTGTTAATTTAAGATCTTATCCACAATATTTGGTCTAACAATAGTCTTACAACTTTTTTCTTTCTTTATATAAGGCTAGTTTTTTATCAACTACATATTCATTAATATTTTTGGAGTTATATTTTCCTCCTTAATTCACTTAGGTGGTAACTGTGAGTTGCCATTTAAAACCTATGACCAATACTGTTATCTTATTCGGTATTAGTTCTGTAATACATTGTAATGCATCTGAATATTCAATGTTTTACATAAAGTCATTAAGGAAAACCAGATTACTTTTTCTTTCTGAATGGAATTGTTTTTTATTTTTACTGTCAATTCCCCTTGCATTCCTTGTTGCGATCCAGCCTGGTATTTACATACGGTAGTTATTTTCTTTCAGAAATTTACATATGCTCTCTTTTGTACACACATGTTCCAATGATTTGTATTAGCTCCATGGTCCAACCCGTTTCGTACAAGCTATTGATGTTGATTCCACCTATTTCAATCCCAACTCTCAACCAGTTCTTTTCATGACCAATTGCCCCATTGATACAAATGTTGCTTCTTTGGCTAACCACGATCCTGAAATTCTTTCTGCCTCATATCATAGTGCAGTAAGCAGTATTATTCAACTTAACAACGAAATGCCTGAGTTCCAACTTGACTCAGATGAAAATGATGTTTTTGTGAATAACTTGTCTTCTGACTATTATCTTTCAAGCCAATTATCTGACAACACATTTGCCAGGTGCCCAAGTACACTCTCTCTACTACACAACAATGCACGTAGCCTCAACAAAAACTTCGACCCATTCCAATTATTCATCAATGATTTAGATGTAAATCTTTCGATTATCAGACTTTGTGAAACCTGGTTTACTGACTCGCCCACATCAATACATTCAAAAGAAGGGTTCAAGCTTATTTGCAACAATAGGGAAGGCAAATCAATATATCTGATAAGCTAGTTTTTTATACTAGACCTGAATTAACATACATGACTCAAGATATAAAATGTATTTTCGTTGAATTGAATTGTGATAAAAACATTATCATAGGTGAAATTTATAGACCTCCAAATGCTGATTCCTCACAGTTTATATCTATACTTCAGTCTATATTGTCCTCACCTATCATCAGTAACAAACCGTGTTTTATCATGGGAGACTTTAATATCAACTTATTTCAATATCACCAAAGTTCAAATTGCAGAGACTTTGTTGAGATCTTACTCACACATTCATTCGCTCCGGCCATCACGAGGCCCACTAGAGTTACTGATAACTCGTCAACCCTAATAGACAATATCTTTACAAATATACATTCTCCTTCCCTTTCTGGAATTACTGTCTCTGATCTATCTGATCATTTCCCAATATTTTCCTTCATATCAAACATTAAACATTCCTCTCCACCAAAAAAATCTAAATACAACGAATTTCAGATTTTATCTGAGAACAATATTAATACCTGTAGATTTAAAGAAAGTCTTTCAATTATTAGCTGGCAACCGATACTTAATCTCTAAGATTCCGACCTAGCTTTTGATAAATTTATTGATATATTCTTTGAATCACTTGATACCACCATACCCCTTCAATGCTCTGCTCGTCGAAACTATAAGAAGATACCCAGATCACCCTGGATTTCCAAAGGTTTACTTAGGTCTATAAATAAGAAAAACAGATTATTCTGCAAATACTAAGCAAATCCTAGCGAAACTAACAAAATGAGATACAAACTTTACAGAAATAAGTTAACTTTTACTCTACGTATGGCAAAAGAACAATACTTTTCAAATCAATTCTCTTTATTTAGATCTAACATTGGTGGTACGTGGAAAATAATTAATAAGGTTTTAAATAAAACAAATAATGATAGTCATGAATTTAACGACATCCAGTTTGAAGGCGCATGCACTGACGATCAGACTAGCATTGCCAACGCATTCAATTCACTCTTTGTTAACATAGGACCTAATCTTGCAGAAAACATACCTACTCCCAATTCCCCCTTTCATTCTTTCCTACGTAACAAAATTGTTCATAGTTTATTTTTCCTTCCTGTTCAAGAAACTGAGGTTATTGATATTGTAAGCAACCTGAAGCTTAAGAAAAGCCCTGGATATGACGGTGTAACAAATGCCTTATTAAAAAAAGTCATTTGCCAAATAGTCTGTCCGTTAACACATATATTTAATTTATCTTTAACAACTGGCTCGGTTCCAAAGAAAATGAAGATATCCAAGGTCATACCTATCTTTAAGAAAGGCAATAAACATGACATAGGAAATTATCGCCCTATATCTCTTTTAACCAGCTTTTCCAAGATACTAGAAAAAAATTGTCTACTCTCGCCTTTTTGATTTTGTTAAATAACAATAATGTGCTTTCTGGTTCTTAGTTTGGTTTCCACAGACAACATTCAACAACACATGCCCTCTTGTTATTCATCAATAAAATTGCCAGAGCTATTGACAGCAAGTTACATACTGCGGGTATTTTTCTGGACCTCTCCAAGGCCTTCGATACCAATAACCATGATATTTTGCTATACAAGTTGTCTCACTACGGAATTCGAGGAAAGGCCTTGGAGTGGTTCAGGGACTACCTTCATGATAGACAACAATATGTTTATATTTATGGTGTTGAATCAACCCCTCAAACCATTAGATGTGGAGTCCCACAAGGTTCATTATTAGGCCCGCTCCTCTTTATTTTCTATATCAATGATTTACAGAATTCCTCTTCAGTGTTATCTTTTATTCTTTTTGCTGATGACTTTATATATTTTTTGCTCCCATCATAACCCCAATACTCTTTTAAATATCATTAATACTGAACTAATAGCTGTTTTTGATTGGATACAGGCCAATAAATTGTTGCTTAACGTTAATAAAACTAATTTTGTGCTATTCAGCAACTCGGTTTCCACTTTACCCAGTAGTATACTTATAAACAATAAAAGCATATCCCAGGTAGATTCTACCAAATTTTTAGGTATATATATCGACAGTAAGCTAACATGGCGGGTACAGATTGATTCCTTATGTAAAATATTATCTCGTAACACTGGTGTGATAAACAAACTGAAACACTTTGTACCCTTTCATGTGTTGCGTATACTTTATTCTGCTCTAATCTTGCCCTACATCAATTACTGTATTCTAACATGGGGCAATAGCTCCAAAACCCTCTTGGATAAAATTAACATTGTCCAAAAGCGTGTTATAAGAATAATCAATAACGCTGGATTTCGTGCTCATACAAACAACCTTTTTTATAATTGCAAAATCTTGAAAATATCTGATTTATATTTGTACAACCTTGGTATATTTATGTTCGAACTTAAGAATGACAATTTAGCAGATGCCTTTGAGCCATTATTTCAACGCAATTTCATTTTAATACATTCCCATTCAACTAGACAAGCTAATCATTACCACCTCCCACAAACCCGAACCGTTTTTGCAAATAGCACTTTTACTACAACAGGACCCAAATTCTGGAACAGCCTAAATAACGAACTGGTTGATAGCCCCTCTCTCAATTGTTTCAAACGCAAGCTTAAGTTATACCTCTTAGAGAGGTACAATGCTGGATCGTACTGATAACTGCAAAAAATAATAATAATACTAATAATCATAATTATGTTTTTCTATTCTTTCTTTCTTATACTCTTTATTATTTATCCCTGGACTCCCCCCCCCCCCCCCCTCCATCTCTTTGGTCGTTTTCCAATTTCATTTTATCTTACTATTGTTATCCTTTTTCTACTTCATCATTTTCTGGTTACTTGATGCCTTTCGATATATTTTGTGTAAAACATTCAATGTAATAAATATGTATTCCGTTTCCACATTTGTTCACCCAAAGTAACAACTTATATTTTCTCCCAATGGGAGCCTAATTTTCTACAAGCTCTGCTTTTTATTTAGGCTCCTCACTTTTTTTACATTTTGTAGTGTACCTTATGTTTAAATACTTATGTTAGATATTTAATTTGATCTTTGATACACTATGTTTACGAATACATTTGTTATGTATATTATGTTATTTGTTTTAAAAATGGAATCAATAAATGAATGAATGAATGAAAAATAAGGATTAGGGTTTATTTAGTTTTGGGAGGTTAGATTTTATGTTTCGCTTATCATGCAGATTTTCTATCGGAGCAATGGCCCCCTTAGCAATTGTCTCCAGAGCAATTGTCCTGGAACCCAATCATTCCCATCACCACTGTCATCACAATAATCACTATAATCATCACCCTCACCATCATCAACATCACCATTATCTCATCACCATCATCATCACTATCATCATCATCACATCATTATCAATGTCATTTTTCCCCAAACATTGTACATAAAGTGGCGGATCCAGGGGGCTAGATTTGGTTTAATAGACAATAATAACAATAATAAAGAGCTCTTGTAAAAGGCATATTACATTAACCCTATGTGCTTCCAAAGGACTTGAATATTACTACAACATCTAACTTTTACAATGCATTATACAAGTATTTCAAGGAATGTCTCCTGCCAGGTTGGAGAGTGGCAAAGTGTAGAATGACACAATGTCATAGCATACTACATTTCTTGAATGAGGTAAAATTCCTGATCAGAAGATGCCAGGTATTTTCTGTGATGGAATAAGTTTTTAAACACCTATTAATTACCTTTTTTCTCCTCCTGAATTCCGATTGCACAAGATCTCTCATTCCAGAACGATTACCGTCATCGTCATCATCTTCATCTGTATTGTAGTCATCATCGTCAGACCAGTCAGTAGGCTTTCTCTTCATGCCAACGTACGTACTATAAAGGAATAATAGAATACTGGACCTCATATTTTTATATATCCCTTGTTACAAAACAAAACAACATCTCTGGATCTGATTTCACAAATAAATTTTGAAAAGTCCACGAACCAAAATCCAAGTATCAAAGATGAAACTAACTCCTGGTCATGAGAGTAAATTCTGGAAGAAATTGTGTCGAAATTGTGTCAAAATGATGAGAAAATATTGGTCCTTAGAAAAGCTTTTTTTTCATCATTATAAACAGGAAACTGAATTGATTTTTAACCAATAACAGAAGAAAAAAAATAATGGGTTTATAAAATTTGCTGAAGCCAATATCTGCAATGAAATTATGAACAAAAGTACATTCAAACGAATGCATTTCTTCTTCCAGCAAATTTAACGTAAAATAAAAATCATATTTAAACAAACTAAAGTTCTAAAATACAATTATTGCAAGAAGCTGAGGTTCCTTTTACATCATACTCTTGTACCTGTCGACAGGGCCCTTTATTAGAAATGCAATTGTTAATGAAAGGGCTACCCTGTATTAAGAAGACTGAATAGTATGTATATAAACACAATACTTACACATCTCTACCATAGCGGCCACCACCGTACAATTCATCATCATGAACATTGAGGGGGTTCTTCTCTATATATGTCCGTCCCATGTGATTTTTTTTCGCTGGTCCACCCATTATGCCACGTTGCATCTCGTCGATGCGCTTCTTCACGACCTGCGGCGTCTTGCAGACGTCACACATACTGCCACACGAGGGCAGCTTGTCATCAAAGTACTTGGCAATGGATTCATGCCTACATCTAATAAGAAAATATCAGAAATAAATTATATAATAGTAATAGTAATAATAATAATAATGACCTAACTTTTCATGAACTCCATATCAAAGTGCTTTATAATACAATAAAATGTACAGAGAAAAAAATTAGAATTGAATTATACAGCAAGAAATAAAATACAGGTAACTGTAATCAGAGCTATGTTAAATATGCCAATTCCATTTAATAGATATCATTAATTTTCATCTGAACAAGGTTATATAATAATGTTTGATCTATTCCAAATAAAATTTGTAATATGGCTAAACATCTAATTTTCATTATAACTTTAAAATCTCCACAATTGATGATAATAATCATCATAATATGTAATCGTATCTATATGTCCCTATGCACATTTTCCTTTTTCAAGAACAATGTGTAATTTTACTTCAGTATGTAGAGTGAACAAACACAAATCTAGTGCTATATCGAGGCAAAAAACATATTCTCAAATAAAAAAAATAAAAAAAGATCAAAGAATTTTTAAATTATTTGACTAAATTCTAATTCTCATGACAATTATAACCTTTCAGGGCCAAATTCACAAAAGTTTGTCATAAAGGGGTACAGAGCCATGGACTATGCAGATTTTACACATAATTCAGAGCGTACACTGAAAAAGGTTAAATCATAAATGCACGCTAGAAGCAGAGGGCGGTAAATACATTCTAAATCAAGCCGGTCATACATGAAATCTGCATTGTCTATGGTCTTGTACCCCCTCCAATATTAAAGCCTCATTCGAGAATTGAGGCCTGAATGTTTTCATCTTACTTTGCTTCCTCACAAAATTTGACAAGTGCCTCAAAACTCTGCATTGGAGCCTTGCTGGGCTTGACGGGTGATGCCGAATACTTCGCCTTTCTCTGGATATACATAAGGGAAATGAGATATTTCAACTATACATCGGACGACGGCCAGACACCATTTGGATCCCCATGTCTCGGCTTCATCTCCAGTGTGCAAAAGAATATTGATTTTACTATGTTGATCCCGATTCCTGATATATTTTGATGGTTGGACTGAACATTTGTGAATTTACACTACACCATGCTTGGTTGTGCACAAAATCGCTTTTTATGAACAGATCAGAGTTTGCCTTTGTTAAAGTCACATCTGACTGAGGTAAGACTTGTAAATACCTTACACAGGTTCCATGAGAGTTGCTTCAGTGACAATTACTCCCATGGAAAATCTGCACATTGAGATAAACGTAAAATGTGACATTAAATCTAAATAAACCCTATTCCGTATCTTTACATTACTCTGAACCAAAAACTCTAATACAATCCTCACTCTAACCCTATGCCTTCTGAGAAATCAAGATTGGAGCAAATGTCATGTGACCGGCAGACGTACCTATCAATTAATCATTCAAGTTATTAATCAATTAACAATCATTATTTTCATACCTTTTTGCGATTTGCACATGCTATTTCTCGTGTGATCAGGAAAGCTACTTGATTTCTCTCCTGCCTCGAGTAATAGAGACGACATCGAGAAGGTTTACCGTCGCGTCCCGCTCGACCCGACTCCTGGTAGTAGCCAGCCATAGACTTGGGGATGTTGTAATGTGCCACAAATCTGCATGATACAAATATATGGGAGTAAGTCTGTGACTAGTATACTCAAATACTCTGATGTTGTCGGTGTAAATAATAAGCTCTGTATTAAAGGGATCGTTTAACTTTGTGAGCAGCTGATTTAAAAAATTCTCAAACTGGGTTGAAACGTGCGTATGAGTGCCTGTATTTGTCCTCAAAAACTCTGAAACAGACCACAATATAGGATGGAAAACTCTAATTTAGATACAAGTAGCAATTTATTAGCCTGATTTTGAGAACCGTCTAGTAGACGGGTTCAGCTTATGACCAGTTTTCTCCAATTCAAAAAGTCTGTTGGCTATTTTGACTGCCTTCTGTTGTGTGTATTTGTGTATCTCCTATACACACACTATTAGCTGCACTGTACATTCAGTGTATACCTTGTACACACTGTATGTAGGTCATGATGTGTTCATCTAGAATTAATGTGTTGTGGTGCACAGATTCCCTGTATACACATAGTCATTGAGACCAACTCCCAATTATTTCAAACTTTGGTTTACATCTCCAAGGTTTTAAAATTGATCCTGTAAATATAATACTTTGAAACTTTGGGGATGGTATTTTTACACTATAAGCCTAATGTTTAGCCCATTTTCAGGAACCAAAAGGAGAATTTTTTAAATCAGAACAAAGTGAAATGATCACTTTAAGCTCAAATATTCTATCTGTAAACTTCAAGTTGTTATCTCGTAAGTATATTATCTAAAACTGACCAGAGTTCTCACGTGAACCCTGAATGGTTGGTCAAGACTCTACAGCTCAACAAACTTGAGTCCTTGACCATGTCATAAATTTTATTCTTAATTGGGGGGAGGGGGCTATTTAGTGAGAATGAGAGATGTCACTGAAAATTAGAAACCCAAACAACGATCGTGTGTCACAGTGGTTTAGCTGGAAGAAGAATGGGTAACGGTTTGTAAAGAAAGTTGGAGTTGATAAATATATAGTTTTCAGTTAAACTTCCCATAGAAGTATTGATCAAGTATTCAGAGCTGCCAAATAAGTAGGATTTTCTCCTTTTTAGTGGGATATAAAAGGGGAAAGTGACACTAGATATGATTTATTTCCATTATAAATAGGATTTTTGAAATTGTAAGAATGATGATTTTTTATATGTTTTTAAAAATTTCATAGAAAAATAGGATAAAAAGAAATAAAGAATGGGATTGTTTCACAATTACGGTTGGCAGCTCTGAGTATTGATAAAGCATTAAATTTGAGATACAGGTCGGTGTTTCATCAAGCTGTTCGTAATTTTAAACGACTTTACGTGTGACTGGAACATGTTCTTATGTGCGAAGTCAGCAACATAGGTACATATGAGGTTGCACAAAAAGGATCACCAGTAACAAACAGCTTTATGAAACACACATCAGGTCTTATCATCACATAACATTACCTCACTGTCGCCTTGTCTACACCCATTCCAAAGCTGATGGTTGCTACGATGACCTTGACCTTGCCATTCATCCACTGTTCCTGGACCGACGTCCGGTCTGCAGCCTTCATTCCTCCGTGGTACGCCCGCGCCGTCAGTCCCTGTCGGCTCAGGCTCCCTGCAACCGTGACACAGGCGTCCCTGGTCCGGCAGTAGACGATTCCACAGCCTGACGCATCCTGGAGGCATAAACAGAAAATATTTCATTCTGGGCGGGCCTGGTCGTTCAGGAAAATAAATTATTTGAAGCCTTTATTCAGTTTATTCATTCAAGCTGAAGTCTGTCTATGTATTGTTTACCTGGTTCACATCATTTAGAACCAGGCCAATAATACAATGATTTCAGTAGAGTTGATTGCGTATTCATGAGGTCATATCTTGGGCCCCCATCCACCAACTTTTGGTTGTCATAACTATTTAATCATGTTCTACCAAAATACGGTAAGATGCTGAAATACTAAGATGGAAAATAGCAAAAATCACACTTTGGTACTCTACTGTATAGTCCAGACCCAATTCTTAATTCTTTTTATGCCACTTCAACAAAGCAAGAAATGGAACTTAGTAATGTTATGAAGTAAAAGCATTATATTTTCTGATCTACCCCCAATAGCCAGGTCTTTCTGGAGCAGCTTCAGGCCAAAATCTTTGAGACAAACCAGGTGGATTTCTTTATTAATATCCCAATCTCATTCACTTACCCCAAGAGTTTCATCTTTCTGCAGCAGCTTCATCCCGAAGTCTTTGAGGTGACCTAAGGGATCTTCCAGGACATCCTTGTAAATCACATCGTAAAAGAGATTCTCTCGGAAACAGCACGCCCTGAACTCGACAACGGGGGTTCTCAGATGCAACTCATTTATGATATCCTTCTGGACCTTCGCTGTGGCCGTTGCGGTGAGAGCGACGCAGGGAACGGTAGGGTACGCCTTGTGGAGTGCCCCCAGCTTGAGGTAACAAGGTCGGAAGTCATGGCCCCACTGTGACACGCAGTGGGCTTCGTCCACTACGATTCCACTGAACAACCCTTTGTTATCAAGGTTCTTGAGGATGGTCTTGAAGGTGGAGGTCGCTGCTGTTTCTGGGGTGATGTAGAGCATCCTGATCTTTGGTTTTTTGCTGCAAAGGTCTGAGATCACCATCTGTTCAGGAATTTAAAATGAAATTTTCTCAATATTATTGATATGTGTGTAATAATAACACACAGTTCTTAAAAGCACATGTTACATTATGATACCTTGAGACTATGACAGGAAATAGGAACAAATTACTAAGAAATTTCCAGAAACAAGATAATTCTTAAAATCTCCTTTTTAATACTGTACATCATCAAATTTTTCCAAAAAAAGTAGAAAAGCACCTGGTAAAAATGGCAATTTTCCTTTCCCCCAAATATGAATATTCCAATTCAATAAGAACAGTTGGTAGGCACATGTATGCTCTGCGCTACCAACGAACTTGGATATCATTACCCCTTGCTTCAGCCTGCCATCCTTTTATATTACACTAAGCATTTGAGGGATAAATCTTGCCAGGTCCTCATTTACCTCAGATAAAGGGAAAGATTCTCATTTGAGAATGTGACAATTCCCATTTCTCAAATGGAGCGTTGTGGCCCAGTGGACTTGTATCCGGACTTTGAAACAGATGATTGAGGGCTCAAATCCCAGCCATGGCGTAGTTTCCTTCAACAAGGAATTCATCCACAGTGTGCTGCACTTGACCCAGGTGAGGTAAATTCCTTGAAATGTGTGTGCGCTGTAAGTAATTACAGCCGCCAAGCTAAAGCAGGGGTAATAACATCAAAGTCCTTTGGAAGCACATAGAGATGTGATATGCGCTATAGATGAACTGTTTAGACCTATTATTATCATAAATATTATCTCTAAAGTACCATACCTTTCTCTTGGCCGCAGGGATCTTGGAGTTGAGACTTTCGGCTCTGATGTTGATTTCATCTAAATGGGACAACTGATCTTCTATGAGTGCGATGAGAGGAGAGATGACAAGAGTTATGCCTTTCTTGCAGACTGCTGGCAGTTGGTAACAGAGGGACTTTCCAGCTCCTGTTGGCATAGATATGAACACATCTTTCTTCCCTGAAAAAGATGATGATTGAAGAAGATGAATGATTTCAGGGTTCAGATTGATCATAGCCAGGATTAAGGAGGGTATTATTAAATACATTTAAATACTGGTCACCCAATTCTTGATTTTCTGAATACGGTCTATTTCTGTATCTATTTTCTGTACATATGATCTATTTCTCTCTCTATTTCAAGTTTGTCATTGTAATTCTGTATCATGCCTCAACCAATCAAACTTATTTTCTTCATATAAGTTGTTCAACGACTGTAAGAAAAGAAAGAAAAAAAAACCTGTTATATAGGCCTACATGTACCTCCAATTATTCTTTTCATATTTTACAGAATTTTGATCAAGGGAAAAAATACTTTTTGGTTAAATATACGTAGTAACCGAAATAACCAAACATGCAAATTAACGCGTCAGAAAATAATTTCATACTCTATTAGAATTTTGCAAGTTCATCCTTCCAAAGGGAAATTTATTAGAAAGATAATAAAAATGGGCCAAACACATTCTCAAAGCATATATTTTCTCAAAATAACAAAATATGGTAAAAAAAGCAGATCAGTGATTTTGTTCATTTTCCAACTGTCCCTACAAAAGTAAAATCAGTTAACGTGTAAAAGAGGGTGCAATTGGAAGGTGTTCTCGTAAAAAAGGAAAACTGATCTCTGCTAAAATTTTACACCTTTTATGTAAGTATGATGGGGGATAGGGTGTCAAGACACTTTAACATTTTGAAACCATTCTGTCTTTGGATTACACAAAAATATGAATTTAATAGTTACAATCTTCTTCAATTTTGTTCTCTATTCTTTAGTTAGGCCTATTGGCTATTGCCTAACATTTTGTTATTGATGAGACTTTACTTGATAACTTTTCCAAATACGTTTGTACGATAAATATCATAAATTGTATATTATGATGTTTTATCTGCCAATGCAAGTATTGTACGGCCGATGAAATTTATCGGCCGATGCAAGTATTTCTTAAAATCTTTGGAAGTCGGCACTGCTCATGATTTTGCCGCCCTTTATAGACGCATCGCTAAGATGCAATCACAAAGAAGACAAGATGGCGACAATATTCATCTGTAATTAAAACGCTCCTCTACTTTTAATATTTTCACGTATTTTAAGCTTTATTGTAACATAAAAACAAACAAGTGTAGGCTAAAAGTTGCAACCTATTATTGTAGCCCATTTACATAAGTTTGGGCTCAAAACCCTACAGAAAACAAGTATTTTGGACTTTGGAGCAACATTGTTGTCTCCAAAATACTTGGTTTGTGTGGGCCAATGCAATCGTGTCCCAGGCTCCATGGAGAGTAAGCCTAGTACATGTACGTCAGTAAATGACTTTTACTCTCCAGGAGCCTCCAGGCCAGGCTAGGTATACAGTCTTAGCGTATTTATTGTAGAAGTTTGATGAATTTTAAGAAAATATTGTTTAATAGAAATAAAAGATTAAATTCATGAAAAGTGTTTGGAGATATAAGTAGACCACTAGGATCTAAATGCAATTGGTCTAGTGCGATACCGATCACTTTCTTCCAATTCTTCCCATCCTTTATTTGTTTTGTGACAAATTAACCATCATTTGCCAATCTATAACTTATAGTATAAGTTGAGTCTATTAAAGCAAATAACGTTAAATTTCTAAACGTTCAGAAAGATGCAGAGATCTAACATTTTCATCATCATCATCCGTTAAAGTACAGTCCACCAGGTTGGTGTATCATCGTACTTGTAGAATTGTGCAGGAGTATGTACAGTACTACAGTGCTGTGGAAGATCTATTCTACATGCGGTTAAAAAGAATCAGCGCAGTCTTAGTGCAATTGGATTTTCTGCACCACAGGCTTGAAGCTGGCTACTGAATTTTCACAAACAAAGAAGGAAGCTGAGGAAGACTGCCCAATAAAATGTTGAGAATTACAGCTGTATGTAGACAGGAATAACCATCGTTTCTGGGGATTTATTTAACAATTTCTGACATTTAACTATGTATTGGTGAGTGGAGCCTAGTCTTGAGGACTCCATGATGATGTCTTTAAAAAAAATTGACATATACTTCTGATGAAGAAGTATATGTCAAATTTTTTTAAGGACAAGTCCACCCCAACAAAAAGCTAATTTGAATAGAAAGAGAAAAATCAAACAAGCATAACACTGAAAATTTCATCAAAATCGGATGTAAAATAAGAAAGTTATAACATTTAAAAGTTTCGCTTAATTTTTCAAAACAGTTATATGCACATCCTGGTCAGCATGCAAATGAGGGGACCGATGACATCATCCACTCACTATTTATTTTGTATGTTATTATATGAAATATGAAATATTTTTATTTTCTCGTCATTGTCATGTGAAACAAAGTTTCATTCCTCCCTGAACACGTGTAATTCCATTATTTTAACATTTTGTGGTTCAAGCAAGGGGGTCCTAATTGCCGAATTCTTAAAAATTGAAATATTGTATTATTAAAACAATAAAAAACAAAGTAAATAGTGAGTGAGTGACATCATCAACTCTCTCATTTGCATATCACTGAGTTGAGCATAGAACTGTTTTGTGAAAAATAAGCGAAACTTAAAAATGTCATAACTTTCTTATTTTACATCCGATTTTTTGTGGGGTGGACTTGACCTCATCATCATGGAGTCCTCAAGACTAAGTGGAGCCAACGCAGTTCAGCGGAACAACCAAAATACAGAGACTGAAGCTTTTGGTCTAAGCTGTTTGTAGAATAGAGGCACAACCAAATTTGTAAGGTCTTTGCCTATGAAAGTTTGACACCGGTACTGGCGGTAGGGAGTTCAGTGAAAATGCCACTTTCAGAATTTGTATCTGTCTGTGACTGTGCACCCATGACCATGTATAAAACAAATATGAAGCCATTAAAGGAGGAGGAAAAACCCTATAGAAACCTATACCATGAGAAACTTTGAAGTTTTATGAATAAAATGATGTATAATTCAAGGGCATGCCTTGCCCCACATAGCAGCGCATTGCACTTTAAAAAAAAGTATTTCACAGTCCCATTCATTGCATTTTGTGTAAGTTATGAAAATCTACTTTTTGCTGTAAAAAAAATCTGCACATTCTCCCCGAGCGTCCCGCAACGTTGGGGAAGTACAATAAGAAACAAGATGGCGGCGTAAACATCAGGCAAGTCTCTTCCGTCTTTTCACAATATTTTTTCATTGTTTTGATGAATTCTTGTTTTAAAAATAATAACGAGAGCGTAGAAATGTCGGAAATGAAGTTTTATCCCATGTACATGATTTAGACTCTGAATTAGAGCTAGATCTTTTAGAAGGAAAGTAGAAATCTCGGGGGTGAAAGTTTCAGGTTTTGGCTTCCTTTGTGTGGGTCTATGAGATAGAAGGCCTGGCTTCGTATGAGAGTAACCTTACGAGTTACGTTAGTAAATGATTTTTACTCTCTAGAAGCCGCCTGGCTAGTGATACTGTCACTGAGTGATATTTTATTTTGGTTGTGCCTTGTCAATGTCATGAATGTCATGTCACTCAGGCTTGTGGCTTACCTTTAAATACTTCTTCTGTTCCCTTTTTCTGCAGCTCTGATTTGAAGGATGCATAACCAAACACATTTTCTAGAGTTTCTTGTAGTTGAGCAAAAGAGCTGGTCAATTTTGGATCAACTGTGACCTTGTCAATTGGTATCTTTTTCGGACACGATATGCTGGCTCCCGCAGTTGAACATTTCGCTCCCGAATCAACGTCCGTCTTGTTTGTCAGAAAATCTGTGATTTTAGACCCTTGCGAGCGCGAGGTGCTCTTCTTTGAAACCTTCGGCATCTTGGAAGTTTGAATAGCAATGAGTGAGTGGGACTCAATACCTTTCACCCAGAAAAGATAAAACGTGCCTGACACCGAAATGTAATCATGGTCTAGGTCTCTCTCTCGTTGTTGGTTGGGTAAAGGTAAATCAGCATTATGCTCAAGGTAGCGAATTGCGATAGATCATCGACGCCGAGAAGTGCGGGGAGATGAGCTTAGCATGTAGTGCGAGCAGCTGGCTGGATTGCAGCTGAATTCGCTGACGACATGCACGTACTTAACTTGATCCAAAAAGTCGGAACTACGTGGGTTATCGTAGTCTTGTGTCTTGTGTTACTTCTTCTTATGACAGAGAGAAAATTTCCAGAAAATTTAGCCGCCTCACTTTTTGGATCTGAAATCTATTGATCCCTACATATTTTATCAACCTACATAATATTTAAAGTTTTTTTAGTTGATTTTATATATATCTTACTCGGACGAAACGTAAAAATGAGACGTTGTACAACTTTAATAAAGTAAGTATACCTTAAGGGCAGACTAGCAAACAACAACAACTTTTTTTGGGGGGGGTGCCGCAATGGTGCCAGTTTATAGATACTCGGACATTGTGAAAAATTGTCTTTATTGCTCTTTCACAGCACAGATCCGATTAGGAGCCAAACGAATACTCAGACCACCATGAGAGTCCAGCCAAAAGGTCACATCATGGAGGCCGGTAGAAAGAAAATCTTTCTGAGCTCTCCATGCACATGCACCAAAATTTATGGCGCAATTATGAGCAAAAAAATTGAGGGGCGATCCCGGGGCCGATCTGGCGTATCAGGCGAAATTTGGAACAAATTGTGAGCGACATTTTCATTACAAAAATCAAATTTCGTGATAGATTTTGACATGTATTTCAAAAATAATATCATATTTCACCATTAATTAATTTCCTTTTCTATTTTTTTTATTGGTCGTGAAAATTTGGGGGGAAAAGCTTCCCCAAGGCCCCCCTATATCTGTATGCCACTGGCACCGAATAAAGGGAATAAAAAAGAAAGAGTAAGAATTAAGAACTGAAGCCACAAGTTGCTCACTTTTTGTATAAGTATAGACAATTAGGGCGATGCCCCCTATAGGCCTTTAACTTAATCAAGTAACAAAAGACTATTAGTTGAAACAAATAGACGAAAGTGTTAAAGGAGGGGACTCCATCATAATTATTTCTGCAATATAGAAAATGTACTATTGTAACCCCCCCCCCTCCATCCCCAAATCTATTGAATGTCCTGGCGTCGCCCCTTTTTTTATAATTCGTGAAGATACAGGCCTAATTCCCCTAATAAATTTTCTGTTGCAAGTTTACCCTTTACAAAAACTATGAAATTAGAAATATCCAACAAGGATAACACTGAAAATCGGATGTAAAATAAGAAAGTTTTTGACATTTTGAAGTGTCACTTAATTTTACAAGCCATATGCACCTCCTGGTCGGTATGCAAATAAAGCGACTGATGACATTAAGTCACTATTTCTTTCATTTTTCATTATGATATATGAAATATTCTAATTGTCTCCTCATTATTATAAATGTGAAACAAAGTTTTCTTTTTACCTGAACATGTGGAATTACAATTGTTTTAACATTTTATGGTTCAATAAAGTTTTTGTCATTATTGTCAAAACCTGTCAAAATCGAAATATAACAGTAAAACAAAATAAAATAGTGAGTGAGGGACATCATGCATATCACTGAGTTGTGCATATAACTTTTAGCGAAAAAAATAAGCGAAACTTGAAAATGTCATAACATTCTTATTTTATATCTGACTGATTATTATGAAATTTTCAGCATTATATTTGTTGACAGTGGCGTACCGTGGGTTACGACATTGGGGGGGGGGCACCAGTAAAAATTTAAGTCACTTAATGAGCGCGCGAAGCGCACTCATTTGCCAGGTATACTGACATAATAGAGACATTTTAAGGACAGTGCCATTAAACGGATATGCATCTCACTGATCAAATAATGCGAGCGCGAAGCGCGAGCTGAAAATTTTTGATATTCAGACCTAGAAAGGGACATTATAAGCAAATTCTTGTTATCATAAAATTATGTTACGTACCGATCTCGCTAAACAAACAATACGAGCGCGAAGCGCAAGCTGAAATTTTTGTATATATTGACCCCAAACAGGGACATTTTAAGGACTATATTTAGGAATCCATGAAGAGTATACATATCTCACCATAGTCATCTAATGCGAGTGCCAAGCGCTTGCTGATTTGGTTAGAATTACATCTAAACACATGAACCACTTTTTGTATATAGTCACTAATCATGATTATCATACGTATCTCAGGCTAATCAAATATTGCGAGCGCGAAGCGCGAGCTGAAAATATAGGAAATTCAGACCTGAAGAGGGACATACTACAGCTTGTTTGTAGGAATTTACTAAGACCGTATGTATTTTACAAACCAAATGATGCGACCGCGAAGCGCGAGCTGAAAATTTTTGATATTCAGATCAGAAAAAGGGACATTTTAACGACTGATTGTAGGAATTCATGAAGAGCAGACATATCTCACCAATCCTTTAATGCGAACGTAAGCACGGACAGGAAATGTTTTATATTAAGACCTTAAAATGGGGCGATCACTTTAAGTAGTCATGAAAAAGAAGCATATGTCACTATATATAACAATAATAGCTCGAAGTGCGAGGAAATATATTTGGTGAATATTGACTTAATTTGACAACGTCACGTCTCTCAATATACTTGAAACTAGTATTCCGAAAAAATATTTGATCTATTATATCTAGTTAAACAGACAATGCGAGCACCAGGAACAATGATGACATAGGCCCTGAGCAAATTATGTTTCATAAAATTATGAAGAAAAAAAATTCTTTATATAAAATACAGTAACATAACATAATTGTAATATAATATAACATTATAATGAACAATAGTTTCTTCTTTCCCACTACGTTTCTTTTCCTTTCTCCTTTTCCCCGTTTTTTTTTGGCCAGCAGATTTGGGGGGGGGGACACGTGCCCCCCATGCCCCCCCCCCCCCCCCGTAGTAACGCCACTGCTTGTTGATTTTTCTTTATTGATTTAAATCAACATTTTTCCGGCATGGACTTGACCTTTAATAATGATTCGAAATAAACCAACAAATAACCCTCATAAACTCTTCCATTATTCGGTGAAATAAACTGTCATACATAATGCCCCCGGCATATGCCACACAAAGATTATAAACGGGAAGCTGTACATGTATAAATACAGAAGATGATTATTCAAGGGTCGGGATGACCCAAAAAATAACATAACATTGAAAAAATACAAAGTCATGTGGTATAAATTGGATGAATAGCAACATTTTTTCGCTTTATAAAGAAAGTTATCTGCAAATAACTCCTCAAAATTTTTTGGAAATCTGAGTTTGGCCATAAATTTCTCCCAACTCCCAATTTTACACAATGCATATTTGATATCATATGGAAAACTAGCGGACAGAAGGTCCTCGCTGCACGCGCGCACCCTTATAACACGCAGAATTCCCTTGCATCATACCCTTTTTTCACAAACAAATGTGTATCAAGGACAAGCGTTGATTCATATAGAATTTCCGCCCCCCTGAAATGAATGTTAACAACTTCTTCTATCAGATGATTATAATTTTTTTGTAATTCAACTGGTGGGAAATATGGCACTTTATTACATTAAAATCACTCAAAACCATCCATAGTCAGGAATATGTATTGGGATAATGGCAGGGGCGTAGACAACGGGGGGGATGAGGGGGATGCATCCCCCCCACCTCACAAGGTGGGGGGGGATGGCATGTACAATCATCCCCCCCAGGTTTTGGGGAATGATATTTGGTTACTTAATAAGTCATAATGATGATAATAATAGTAATAATAATAATGATAACAATTATAATATTAATAATAATAATAATTATGATGATGATAATAATAATCCTCATCATTATTGTAATTGTGTTTATTGTTATTAGCCGCATTCACACGGTGAAAGCCAATTCAGACGGTAAAAAAAAGAAAATCTTACAAGTATTTACTGGGCAGGAACGAAAAGAGGCGCAAGATATTTGGTTTCTAAGACACAAATTTGCAAGACTACAAAAGTAAAACTGACTAAGAGACCGATATGTTTGTTTGTTGAGCCATGAATGCTCCTTAAGTAAGTTTACCAACTTACCGCATGTCTCTATTATCTGATTAGCAACTGTTAATCAAGCTGTTTTTGGTATGGGAATGAAGCAACAACTTTTTTCTTTTCATCGAGACTACTTTTCAGGCACGAACCGAGTACTAGCAATACCTTCTCATATATGATATGTATTATATTTATTTATTTATTTATTAGTTTATATCAGATTATATTACAGGTATATGATATTTATACATATATATATACATTATATGCATTTATTTATTTATTTATCTATATATTTATATACACGTTATTTTCTCAAGTCGGTTTTTATTGAAATACATGTGTGGTCTGGCCCACTCGTGTTATAGGCATTATACATTGTGTGCAAAATGCATCAGCGCAATCTAAAACAGAATAGAAAATGAATGTGATACAACAGTATACATAATAATTCGTGACAGAGAGTACCATACTACTATCTTTATAACAAGTATTATTCAAACAAACATATATAATTATGTATAATCATGAATTGTTCAACTTCATGACTATTGTTACACTAATACTGATATCAGGACTGACTGGTATACATTAGTTTGTTGTTAAGCTTGCAGCAGCTACATCTTTTCTATATTGTTAACTATTTATTTATTTTTGTTTTATTTAAGATGCACTTTGTTTTGTATTCATTTAAAGTATGTTGATTGATGCATGAAGACATAAGTTTGAAATGTTTAAAGAAGTTTGTTTCATGTAAAGCGCAGTGTGAATTTACCCTGTCTTGAAATGCGAGATAAAAGGAACCTATTAGTATTAGCATTATTATTTGTATTAGTATTATTTTTTATTTGTATTATTATTATTATTATTATTATTATTATTATTATTATTATTATTACTATTATAAGACTGAGATCAAATAGAAGTAAATAATGCCCTAATTTGAAACGATGCAATGCCGTTATGGTTCCGATTTCTTCACAAACTTACAGAGCAGTATTGTTACTCCATGGATCATAGTGATACTGTTTATGTTTTTTGTATATGTATGTTAATGAGCCGCCAGCCAATATCCACCTATGGATACTATGCCTGTTTCTTTGAGGTAAAAAAAAGCATAGTATGTACGTACTCATTATGCTTTATAATGAACAGACATATTGTTATTTGTTTGTTGTTTATGTGTTCTATTCACAAATGGCCACAGAGGCTGTTTTCATTCATAACCACATACCCATATCAAGACAACAAAGACTATACCTGCGTGTACACAGTTGACATTGGTTTTTTTTCTGAAGAGGTGTAACAGCAAAATTCACAGAGATAAATAAATACGTAGTGTGGTTCAATATGCAATACTATGTGTCAGTCCATTCTGTATTCGTATGCCACGGTGTGTAGATCTTGTCGATGTATGTCTGTCCATTCAAGGCGTAGTATGTGTGTGGTGCGCGCACCTGTGTGTGTGTGTGGGGGGGTGAGTGTGTGTGTGTGTGCGTGCGCGCTTGTGTGTGTTATTTTACCTCATTAAGTATGCATCAGATTGCACGATTTCAAGTTCAAAATTGCAAAAGCTCCATACCGTGGGAGGGGGGACACCCCCCCTCCCACACCCTCCCCCCGCTCGGTCGCTTCGCTCCCTCGCTCGGGCGCTTCGCGCCTTCACTAGCGTTGGCAGCCCAGTCATCCCCCCCAGGTGTACGAACCTGTCTACGCCACTGGATAATGGGTTTGGGGGGCATTTTTATAGTACCCGGTTGGAATATATCCGTCGTCACATCGGCGGGTGATGTATCAAGAATTTCCGCCCAGATTATAATAGAGGGCACATTGTAAGGCAAATACTCATGAAAGAACCATGGAGATTGGTTAATAAGGAAATAGTGCACTTTTATCATCAAATCAGAGGAGATTTTCGTTGTGATAGTGATATCCGAAGAGCAAACCTACACTCGTGACGGGTCCATTATGTATACGAGGGGTGCATCCTAGCTTACCACTGCATAGGTTTCAATTCAATTCAATTCAATTCTGGTTTTATTGTGAAAATGGTACATGACAAAAGTCCGAAGACTCATATTATCATATTTACAAAGTAAAAATGTACATGTATATTATTAAAAGATTACAATATATCACAATTCTAGTGCTAGACAAATAATCAACAAATAAAGCCAGAAAAAATAATTTTGGACAATCTCAAAAAAAGATTAAAATTGATTGAAATTAATACATTGTAAAACTATGATCGTCAAAATTAAATCAGCAAAGTTGCGAGTATTAAAAACATATATAAATTAACATTTACACTTTTAAAATATCATCATATTCAAAAGAAGAAAATATGTATATAAAAAAAATTGTAAATAGCAAGACAAATTGAATAATATAATTATAAGACCAAAAAAATATAAACCAGATCAATGTAATTTGTGAATAATTGCAATTTCAAATTAGTTTGAGAATACATGTATGACAGTCATAAAACTAAAGAGAAATAAATACGATGTTACAATAGATTGGTATGAAGGTGAGTCTGAAAATAAAGTTTTGCTTAATCCTTTCACTTCATAATGATGTTTTAAACGTTCAAACAACGATAATTTATGAAATTGACAAAAAATATTGCGAATCAACGCTGAAACATTATTTGTGTATACATTTTATCCCTCTGTAATGCTATCTCCCCATAAAGCCACAATGGAACATTCTACACCACTAGTCATACGATGATCGCGAGGTCTGCAAACGTCGTCTGCTATGTTTTTACATGTCCGGTACACTGTATGCAAGTTTTCGATATGCATTCAAAACTTTCTCTTTAAAATAATACCCTACATGATAATGATTATGGTTCACATGGAGGAACAGTGCATTGAAATGTGGGGCAAGGTCAAAATTCAAAAGTTGTGTTTCTCAGCGGTTTCTTCATCCACATTTACATGCATGGAATCAAACACACCTCTACGCACAAGCAAACATGCATGGTATTTCAAACCACGACTCAAATCATGTTTATCTCACAGATCTCCATGTTAATAATGATGTTAAGGTGCATGAAAACAAAAGAAACCACTGAGAAGCACACTCATCACCATGATCACCACGGAAAAAAAGAAAAGTGACTTTCAATATTGTGTCATCTTGCAACTTTTGAATTTTGACCTTGCCCCACATTTCACGGCACTGCACCTCCATGTGAACCATAAAAATTGTATCATGTAGGGTGATCTATTCATTGGTATCGATCGCACATTAATGATCACCAAAACCGAGGAGGGATTATCGATCAAAGTCAGATTTCCAAACTATTTTGAGGGGTTTAGAAGCCTACATCTGACCAGAGTGCCCGGGGTTATGCTGGATTGAAAAATGAACCATATTTTCATATATTAGGTTATACTTACGATTTGTGCAAGTGGCGGGGAGCAATTAACCCCGGGAGCGACGCCGGCGACGCCCCAAGATGGTTCCGCATGGAAAAGGAGGATTAAATCCCGACCTGCATGCGTAGATCTAGTATAATTTCGTTATCTTAGAAAGTCTTCTCCAGATTCACCTCGAGCCTTAGGAAAAATATTAACTTTGATTGAAGGATCAATTATCAAAACAAGACATTATTCACTACAGCCTGCAGCAGTGTATTACAAACATGAGATCTTTTCGTCGGCACCGCCCACTTCGCAAGCCCCTCCCACCACAACTGCATCCTCCGCCCACCACGCTGTTCATTGCAAGCAAAACGTGTGCAAAATACATACAGCGTTCGTTGTACCGTGTAAGGAGAAACATGGCGATAATTGATGCCAAAATGTCCGGATATTTCCAGCAATATGTCGTCCCTCTGGCTGGGCTGTTCATTGTTTTGAGAATTCTGCATTCTATTTGCTTGAAGCTCCATCCGATTGTCTTTGCTATAATATGTCCGATAATGTCGAAAAGGCACCACGGTATCATCAAGGAACAGAAGGAAAAACTATTTTCTGAACTCTTGAACTCTCGCGACGACAGCAACCAGCGGTTTTGGGCCTTGGAGATCGGGTGCGGCAGCGGGCAGAACTTTGCCTTCTATCCCCCCAACACCAGTCTTGCTGTCGTCGAGCCGAATTCCAGATTCGAGACGAGTGTGACGAAAAATGCTGCTAATTACCCATCGCTGGAAATTACAAAGTTTTTGAGCATGGGGGCTGAGGATCTGAAAGGACATGTTGAGGACTCGAGTTTGGATGCAGTTGTTAGTACTCTCACAATGTGTTCGGTGAAAGACATCGAAGCTGTGCTTCGCGAGGTCTATCGGATTCTGAAACCGGTATTTAAGATATTGTTATATTTTTTATCCATGCTATTGGGATAATCTGATCTCTTTGTAGTTCAAGAGTTGTAGATCCAAAATATAAACATTTAACCTCGAGTTTGACTATTCTTGAGGACTCCATGATGATGTTTTTTTAATATATATTTTGACATATTTTTATATGAAAAAAAACATAATGGAGTCCTCAAGACTAGAGTTTGACAGTGGTCAGTGGACCGTAATGGAAAGACAAGTGAAGATTTGAAATAAACATGTTAAAAATATTTGCAATCCATTCTAGGCCTACAATAAAGTTTAAACGTGTTCTAACAGAAAAAAAAATACAACACTAGAGGTCTACATTATTACATATAAGATATATGCCATGGGAGCTGCCACCCAAAAATATTAAAACCTTACATTATTTTAAATTGGGTCTAAAGAAATTTTCACAAATTCACCAAAAGTCTTTCCATTTCACTCCAGTAGAGAATGCATAGTGCCCCCATTAGAAATAGAAGTTAGGGTGCTTCGGGTTTCTTCAAAAAATTTTATGAATCTTGCCCAACCAGGAAAAAAAATGAATACAGCTACATGTATGCCCAGTTTATACCTGCCACTTTTCAGTATTCTGGGGGAAAAATAGAAGTAATACCAATTCTGTTTGGTTTGTCTTGCTCCTTCAGGGAGGACGCTTCTTCTTCATTGAGCACACGCAGACACACACCAAGAACAGCTGGACCCATCTGTTTCAGAGGATCCTGGCCCCTCTTTTCTACTCCTTGGCTGGATGTCATATCAACAATACCTTCTATGCTTCTCTTGACCGGGCTAGCTTCGGTAAGGTGCAATATACCAAGATGGATATACGCAAGTGTCCACGTCTTTTTCGATCTCATGTGTTCGGATGTGCGACGAAGTAGTTGCCAGATACCCTTCCGATGTCCTGGTAATTATTATTGAGGACTAAGAGATTATGTCGGGCGGGGGGGGGGGGGACACTTTGATTTGTTCTAAGCCCAATTGCAATTGATGGGCTACTTTACAGGAGGGAGGGGGGCTATTAATTTATTGTTTATGGACCGTAGATTGCTGCATTCAATATACTGGTAGTATACAGGTAGGCTTGCAGTGTAGTGGATGGATCCCCCTTTTCATTGTTTTTCTTTGCTTTCAAATTATGAAGTTGGTGTATTAAATAGGAATGGGAACCAGTGTCCTTTTGGCTACCCCTGGCCACCTGTCGATGGGTCTTTCAATTTTGTATGTAACATTCCTTTTGCCAGAAACAAAATAGATAAATACATAATTACATCAGACCAGTGCCTTCTTCAATCTGAGATTTGATTATCAATCATAAGTCTTTGGCAAATCATGACACTTTTAATCTGATTTGAGGCAATGATGAAACCTCTCTGTGTTCGTAAAGGACTTGCCTGTTAAAAACCTTGGTACATGTATGTATATGGACCAAAATAATGATATGTGTTCTGTTTCATAAAGACTTGTTATAAATAACAAATGCACATTTTGTATTTACGACCAGCCAATCAAATCGAAGGATTTCAGTAGCTTTAAACTGTTATCGCAAATTTGTTGTTATAACAATTTTTATGAAACGGGTCCATGATGTCTTAAAAGTATATACTATACACCTACACTTGTATTTGTGTGTCATTTTGTACCAAAAGTGATGGACGGAAAGGGTGCATGTTCAAGGATGTCAAATGGGAGAGTTTGCCCTACATATTTTACTTGTGACGGAGTTCTCATTATTGACTTGTCTGATTTCTTTCAAATTTTCACCATTTTCTCTTTCTTATCTTAATTCCTTTCACTTTATCAACAAGGTTGGACCCCCTTGGAAAGTGAATATTTATCTACTTTAAAAAAGTGGTAGTAAAATGACAAGTATTAAGGTTGCTAGTGGGGTTTTTTTTTTGGTAAAGTCATGTTTTTAACTGCTCTACAAATACAACTGTATACAGAAAATGTGAAATTTGTGTTCTGATGAACTTTTCCAACTTGGTGTGTGGTACATGTCGATAGCTCCTCTGTTGAACACATTCCACTGTATTCTTTGATAATGGTCTTTCAGACTCTGAATATAGATTTTGAATCCTCGTTGATGTGAACTTTATTGTTGTAGTTTATGACATGTTTGAGTATCTTCAAGTAGAAGTAATGTAGAAATCAAAGGTTTATTTTTAAAATCAGAAAGGGCATTGGAAGCCATATTATAAAGCTAGAAAGTTAAAATCTATTTTTTTTTAAGAAATACTAAGAAAATTTTATTTTATAATGGTTCACCTTGATAAAACATTTTTTTTGCTGCTTCGTATCAGATATCTTACAAATATTCTTGATTAAAAAAAAGATAGAAAAAAATTATGAATGCCATTTGTCCTTATTCCATGTTTAAGATGAAACAGAATGCATGATCCTGACATTTCGGATTCAAAAATTACTCTCCATGTGTAATGCACTGTGTGAAATTCATTTTCTAGTAATATGAATATGATATAGTATATGATTTTCTGCAAAAAATACTGTATGCGCATTGATGTGTGCAGACAGTGCAGTAATGGTAGTACAAGTTTTTCAAAACATTTCAAAACATTTTGTTTTCAAAATCCAGTGTACTGTGCAAGTGCAGTAATTTTGAGCAAACTGCACATTTCAAAAGTGAACATTGATGCGAGTAACACAAACAAAATATTACCTCTGATTTTGTAACTTGCATTTATTTTCCAGTTCTGTATTTTAATGCAAATAATGTTAAAATGGAATTGTTAAAAATGTGCATTGTGATGTGACAGACCATGCACTGTTAATCACAAGATATATACAATTGGAGATTGTTTTGGATCATGCATTTCATTTGCTCCATAGATCAAGAGAGTATTTAAAGCATGAACTCCAGAACGCACTGTGTGATTTTCAGATTTTTAGGTACCGTATTAATTGTCCCCGAATATGTGAATGTGATTTTGAATAGGATTTCTCAACAGTGTTGTAGTTTTTTTGTAGTCTGTGCATGCCTGCATGACTGACTGCATATCTAAATTATAAATACTCTAATCCAAAAGTGGCAATGGAATTGTGCAGCGTAATTTTAAAAATGTATTTAAAGCTAAATTAAAGAAAAATAGGTGGTCATAAAGCCAGACAAGCAGCTGCATGTAGGAATACATATAAGGAACAAAAAAGACCCCAAAAAAGCAATTACATGTAGACATTAGGACCTGGGTCCCATTATAAACATCAGTGATTGCAAGCAGAGATCATTCAATTCCATACAACTCTGAATGATGTACACTGTACATGTATGTAAAGTGTTGAATCAGATTAGAAGCACGAGTTGTGAAAAAGATTTTCTTGAATTCTCAAATTGAAATTTGTTTGTTGTTTTTATAATAATTCAGTATACTGTTTTTCATTTCATAAATTCATAGTATTTGAGGCTAAAAGGCACTTCCATATTGTTTAACATACGTGTAAACTTTCTTTTGTAATTTCTTTTTTTTTTGGTAATTTGTTGGTAATTTGTTGTGATTGCAAGTTGTATTTCAAACATTGTGTGTACAAAATCCCAGATATATTATGATTGATTAAGTCTACAATGTACATTTGAAAATGGTAGATTTTAACCAAAGAAGTACACAGGTAGACAAATTTTGTGTATTTTTATTCATTGTTCAGTGAACTTTTTCAAATTTGTTTAGTAACTAATATCAACACCAATGTATTCTATCATTGCAATATGTAAGTTAAAACAAACATTTGAGTACTTTCCCATGATTTTTTCTTTTGTCGTTGATGTTGTTTACTTGGTTGAAGTTGCAGGTATGCTTCAAGTTCAGATAAGTTTGTGGGTTTTTTTTTTTCTTCAATCTCTTGCCCTACGCATTTAAAACAAAGAAAGCATTCTCGTAACTCAACTTTCCTTGGGAAAATATCTTGTAAATGTTATATAATAATATGCAGTACAATACATGAATAATATATGGGGGTGGGGGATGGGGGGTAACATTACCATGTTTTGGCACATATTACATGTACAGTGTCTACATGTACCATACTGAAATGAGTGTACACTACGTACAGTACTACATGTATGTGTACACTGTCTTTAAAGGGGAAGTTCACCCTGACAATAATTTTTTTGTACAAATAGCTGAAAAAATGATATTAAATATTTCGGAAGGTTTGAGACAAATCTATCAAAGGATAAAAAAGTTATTAGGATTTTAATTATTGGATTTGTGATGTCATACTGTATTCGAGCAGGTTTCCTACATACATGTATCGTATGGTAAAAAATCAATGAAATGTCATTTTACCAATAAATTGAAAGTGGTTACTGTACCGTCAGTATATCAATAGATAAATCATTTCACACCCGTTCCTCAAAAGAAAACAGAAATAAGTCATCACAAACCAATAATGAAATTATATTATGCATTTATATTACATAACATACATGTATGGGGCAGCTGCTCGTTTATGACGTCACAAATCCAAAATTTAAAATCTAATAACTCTTATCTTTAACCTTCACATGTTTTTTTTATTATTTTTACTGCTATTTTTACGACAAACTTTTCTTCAGGGTGAACTTCCACTTAAAGCCATTTAAAAAGAGGCTTGGTTGTCGCTGTATAAATGCATACAGTAGAAACAGATTCATAACCCACCAGCATTACTTATGTTCTATTCAATAATTGAAATATCATATTGCCATCTTTTATTTGTTTGTGTAATAGTGGACCTTGTCACCTTGAGTGTTTTCAAGAACAAAGTGCAGGAAAATCAAATTACCATTTGGTATTTTACAGCAAATGATAAGAGTGAAATATAGAGATAAATTGTATTTGATGATTAAGAGTTGCATTCAAGCAAAATATTTTCTTTTCTTTTTCAAGGGCTACTTTTCACAACTTACTGCCTGAATCTGCTAAACTGGATATTAAACTTTAACAATTCAATACGGTAATGCAATGATTGGGAATTTCCAGGGCTCTTATGAGTATTTCAGGAGCTATTTAATCGTACCCAGCCCCTGTGTAATATTTTCCCCTGGTTGCATTCAAACAGAGGTTTTATGTTTTAGTTCTTGACCTACTTTTGGCCCTTTCCTCATTATTTACATAAAGAACAGCAGAATGTGCCTGTATTTGTGAAAAGTGAAGTTGTAGAACATCCAATTAAATTTTTGTAGGGCAATCATTGAGGCGTTCATTTCGTTATCTTCATGCAAAACTTAAAAAAGCAAAACCGAAGCCTTTAGGTATATGTATATCAATCATGTGTATATAACTATTTTTTTAATGTGAAACCAACATGTTAAATGTAGTATGGTTCATTATTCATGTCTTTTTATATGATAAATAAAACTCGATGTATGCTGCATATAATTTTCATGTCATCGTTTGTTGAGTGTTCATCTTGATATTTTTTTCAAATAAAAGAAAATCAAGCTCAGAATGTATGATTCATTTAAGGTACCCAACTTTAAAGAACAAGTCCACCCCAAATAAAAATTGATTTGTATAAAAAGAGAAAAATCCAACAAGCAAAACATTGAAAATTTCATCAAAATCTGATGTAAAATAAGAAAGTTATGACATTTTTAAGTTTTGCTTATTTTTACAGAACAGTTAGATGCACAACTCAGTAACATGCAAATGAGAGAGTCTATGATGTCCATCACTCACTATTTCTTTTGTGCCTCCCCCCCCCCCCCCCTGAGATTTGGTGTGCCCCCCCCTGAAAAAAATTGGTGGAGCAAAAAAAAAAGACGGAGAAAGACCGAAGGAAAAAAAAAGGAGGAAGATGGGTAAATAAAATAATGTGAGGGGAAGACTTGCAAAAAACCCAAATCTTTCATGTTACTATATAAAATTTGCGCTTCGCGCCTGAATTTCCTGTTCGATGAGATTCATATCTTGCTCAATAGGCTGATATGGAGCTTAAAATATCAAGTTTTGAAGTCAATATACAAAACATATTTTGGCTAGGACATCAAGCTTTCATTATTTATTTTCATTTACAAATTTAAGTGCTCTGTAAAATGTCCGTTTTATGGTCTACATATCAACACTTTAAGCTCACACTGCATGGTCGCATTATTTGATTTGCCAAGTTCCTATTGTCTTCCTGTATTCCATAAAATTCTCAAAATATCCATTTTCAGATGTGATTGTCAAACGTAGGCCCATAAGTTAGCGCGTCATGCTTGCATTATTAATGATACCCAATTAACCGTATCCTATTCATGATATAAAAAATATAGTGTCCCGTTTTTGTCTCGCCTGCATAGCAGAGCGAGACTACAGGCGCCGCTTTTCCGACGGCGGCGGCGGCGGCGCCAACATCAAATCTTAACCTAAGGTTAAGTTTTTGAAATGACATCATAACTTAGAAAGTATATGGACCTAGTTAATGAAACTTGGGCATAAGGTTAATCAAGTATTAGTGAACATCCTGCTCGAGTTTCAGGTCACATGACCAAGGTCAAAGGTCATTTAGGGTCAATGAACTTTGGTCAAGTTGGGGGTATTTATTGAATTACTATCATAACTTTAAATATTTATGGATCTAGTTCATGAAACTTGGACATAAGGTTAATCAAGTATTAGTGAACATCCTGCCTGAGTTTCAGGTCACATGACCAAGGTCAAAGGTCATTTAGGGTCAATGAACTTTGGCCAAGTTAGGGGTATTTGTTGAATTACCTTCATAACTTTGAAAATGTATGGATCTAGTTCATAAAACTTGGACATTAGGTTGATCAAGTACCTCTGAATATCCTGTGCGAGTTTCAGGTCACAAAACCAAGGTCAAAGGTCATTTAAGGTCAATAAACTTAGGCCAGGTTGGGGTAATTGTTGAATTGCCATCCTAACTCTGAAAGTTTATGGATCTATTTCATAAAACTTGGGATATAAGAAAAATCAAGTATCACTGAACATCCTGTACGAGTTTCAGGTCACAAAACCAAGGTCAAAGGTCATTTAAGGTCAATAAACTTAGGCCATGTTGGGGTAATTGTTGAATTGCCATCATAACTTTGAAAGTTTATGGATAGAGTGAATAAAATGTGGGCATGGGTGTAGTTGACAAGTCTTAAGTCACCGTTCAAATGTCATCTATGGTCAATGAACGTGGTATTATGTCATTATATGAATGGTGTTTTTGTGAATGATTATTTTATAGTAGTTTTCAAAGTTAGCACTGCTGCTATATTAAATAGCGTAATGCAGGCGAGACTACCAGAGGCGTTCCACTTGTTAGGTCTAAAATCTCTTTTTTCTTCCTCTCTCGCATCAATTGTTTAGTTACGTACCTATCCCATCTATGATTACAAAAAGTTTTTATAGAATGACAATTTTTAGGTCGGAATGTCAACAATTTTTAGCTCGCGCTTCGCGCTCCCATTATTGAAATATGTACCGTCTTCATGGGTAACTGTAAACAGGCCCCTTTTCAATCATGCTAGAACGTTTATTAAAAAATTCTGCTCGTGCTTGGCAGTCGCAGTAATGATCTAGTTACATACGTATCTTGTTCAGGATCACAAACATTGCCCAGAATCAGCGGCGTAACAGGGGTCGGTGGCCAGGGGGGCAAGAGTAAAAAATTTCCCGGTCATATCTTGGTATGAACAGGCGTAATGGTGTAATGAGGCGACGATTTTGAGAGGGCCGGACATTGCGTATCAGGCAGAATTTATCTTTAAAAAAAAAGTTGCGAGCGAGCAAAAATTTTGCCATTTTTAATTCAAAAATCCAATTTCGTGATAGATTTGAACATGATATCCAGAGAATGATATATTTCACTCTTCTCCCTTTCCATTCATTTTTTGTGGTCTGTATGCCACTGTGAACATGATTCTTTGCGGCAGTAGCGTGGAAGAGTATTAAAAAAAACGAGAGGCGCAGTATGGCGCATGTGCTAAAAAGCTGCTTAGTATAAGTCCCATGCAAGCGAGCGAGAAAAAAAAATCACCTTCTCATGAGAATTTAACTTTGATATTTTTTGACATTATATTCAGTAAATAAAATCATATCCTACACTTTTCCTTTGCTTTTCTTTCCTCCCTTTTTTTCTTGGTTGTAGTACTTTTGGGGACCATGGCCCAACCCTTCCATACTCATATACGGCAGTGCTATGCGGTTGGAGTCTGGCTGGAGCCCCGGAACTTCTTGATATCAAAGCCATTTAAACCTCGCAGATTGCCGCTATTTTTAATCAAATCGCGGGTATATACAGAATATAGCTTTTACACAACACATTTATTCAACCCAGTTGAACCAAATATTTTGAGGGGGCAAAACCTAGCAATGCGGGAAAATTTGTAAAAAGTCGCCAGCGATCAAAGCGAGCTGGAAAAAAAAATGCCTATAGAAATTTAATTCTAATTATGTGATAGATCTTTCCATTATATTCAGCAAATAACACATTTCATTGTTTCCATTCATTTCATTATACGTTGTCTCCTATAATTTCTTTTATTTCTTCTTGGGTGTGGAACCAAGACACCCCCGCGCGCCTGTACGCCAGTGATTGAACGTAAAGCTTAATGTAGGAAGGGTCCCTATACAGGGGAGCGTTTTAGAGAAATTTGAAGGTTATAGATGAAGAGCCCCTACTGCGTGGGGTCTGGGGCAATGCCCCGATAGCTTATGAAATTTAGCAAGCTTAAAGCGCAATGTTGTATGCAGTCCATCTTTCTTCCCTCTCTTTATTTTATATCCTCGGCAGCCCGTTCATGTTATTAAGTTTTTTTTGTCCCTTTTCTTTGTTTTCCGATTTAGCTTTTGACTAATTCCATTCTACCTTCATTTCCCGCTATTGTTTGCCATTTTGTCATCTTTTAATTTATTTCCCATCATGCTATTGCATTACATAGGCCTATTTCGGAATGATTTGTTCTTTCTCAAATGTTCTTTCGTTCTTTTTCTCGATTTCCTTCCTTTTCTATTAAAACAAATATTTTTCTTCGTTTTCTTTTCACTTTTCCCTTTCATTTTCCCGTTTTCTTTCCCTTTCTTTCTTTCTCCCTCCGTTTTCTTTTATTTTCCCCGTTTTTTTATTTTCCCGGTGAAATCCGTCGGGGGGCAGCTTGCCCCCCTGCCCCCCCCCCCCCCCCTGCTTCGCGCTCGCACTTTTTATATAGGGCTTATGAGATTATTTCATATTTATGTTGTTTTATAAGAATAAAGCTAAGAAGTGACTGATCGGGGAAAATATAGGTGAAGATAATTTCGGGCCCCGTCCCCTATTGGCAAAAGTCGGATCCGCACTTGTGACACATACACACACACAGAAACAAATGTTGCCCCCCCCCCCCTCCCCTGAAAAAGCAAGGACCCCCCCCCCCCCCCCCCCCCAGGAAAAAAAATCCTAGCTACGCCACTGAATTACATACATGTAACATTTAGGTATGAGATAAATGTATTTATATTATATACAACAAAAAAAGTAACTCCCCCCTTAAACAAACATCCATAATTTCCGAACCAAAGCTAGTTTTTAATATATTTTACATGAGCGTGTAGGTAATTTTATAAGCTACCCTCTGAGTAAATGTTATGGACGTATTTTATGTCGTGCTTCAGTGAGCACCGCCATAAGGCAAAATTGTCACTTTTCAAAAGTCACAAGCCAAATATCATGATTTTGATTCCACTTTATTGGAACGAATTCCACATTCTCATCATGAAAAATAGTCAGAAGGCTTGTAAAAGGTACTTTCTAAAAGACGATACAAGTTTTTTGGCTAAATTTCACGGTTGAATAAACACAA